>NC_041229.1:29740808-29799627 GCF_002837175.3 Physeter macrocephalus
ACCTACCCAAGGAGACAAAAGACCTGTATGCAGAAAACTAAAAGACACTGTTGAAAAAAATTAAAGATGATATAAACAGTTGGAGAGATGTACCATGTTCTTAGATTGGAAGAATCAACATTGTGAAAATGACCATACTACTCAAAGCAATCTACAGATTCAATGCAATCCCTATGAAACCACCAATGGCATTTTTCACAGAACTAGAGCAAAAAGTTTCACAATTTCTATGGAAACACATAAGACCCCAAATAGCCAAAGCAATCTTGAGAAAGAAAAGCAGAGCTGGAGGAATCAGTCTCCTGGGCTTCAGACTATACTACAAAGCTACAGTAATCAAGACAGTATGGTATTGGCACAAAAATAGAAATATAGGTCAATGGAACAGCATGGAAAGCCCAGAGATAAACCCATGCACATATGGTCACGTTATCTTTGACAAAGGAGGCAAGAATATACAATGGAGAAAAGACAGCTTCTTCAATAAGTGGTGTTGGGAAAACTGGACAGCTACATGTAAAAGAATGAAATTAGACCACTCCTTAACACCATAGACAAAAATAAACTCAAAACGGGGATAAAGACCTGAATGTAAGGCCAGACAATATCAAACTCTTAGAGGAAAACATAGGCAGAACACTCTGTGACATAAATCACAGCAATATCCTTCTTGACCCACCTCCTAGAGAAATGGAAATAAAAACAAAAATAAACAAATGGGACCTAATGAATGTTAAAAGCTTTGCACAGCAAAGGAAACTATAAACAAGATGAAAAAAACAACCCTCAGAATGGGAGAAAATATTTGAAAACTAAGCAACTGAAAAATGATTAATCTCCAAAATATACAAGCAGCTCAGGCAGCTGAATATCAAAAAAACCCAATACAAAAATGATCAGAAGACCAAAATAGACATTTCTCCATAGAAGATATACAGATTGCCAACAAACACATGAAATGTTGCTCAACATCACTAATCATTTGAGAAATGCAAATCAAAACTACAATGTGGTATCACCTCACACCAGTCAGAATGACCATCATCAAAAAATCTACAAACAATAAATGCTGGAGAGGGTGTTCAGAAAAGAGAACCCTCTTGCACTGTTGGTGGAAATGTAAATTGATACAGCCACTATGGAGAGCAGTATGGGGGTTCCTTAAGAAACTAAAAGTAGAACTATCATATGACCCAGCTATCCCACTACTGGACATATACCCTGAGAAAACCATAATTCAAAAAGAGACATGTACCGCAATGTTCATTGCAGCACTATTTACAATAGCCAGGACATGGCAGCAACCTAAGTGTCCATCGACAGATGAATGGATAAAGATGCGGCACACATATACAATTGTGTGTTACTCAGCCATAAAAAGAAACGAAATTGAACTATCATATGACCCAGCTATCCCACTACTGGACATATACCCTGAGAAAACCATAATTCAAAAAGAGACATGTACCGCAATGTTCATTGCAGCACTATTTACAATAGCCAGGACATGGCAGCAACCTAAGTGTCCATCGACAGATGAATGGATAAAGAAGATGCGGCACACATATACAATTTTGTGTTACTCAGCCATAAAAAGAAACGAAATTGAACTATTTGTAATGAGGTGAATGGAACTGGAGTCTGTCATACAGAGTGAAGTAATTCAGAAAGGGTAAAACAAATGCCATATGTTTACACATATATATGGAATCTAAAAAAAAAAAGAAAACGTTCTGATGAACCTAGGGGCAGGACAGGAATAAAGAGGCAGTCATAGAGAATGAACTTGAGGACACAGGGAGGGGGAAGGGTAAGCTGGGACGAAGTGAGAGAGTAGCACTGACATATATACACTACCAAATGTAAAATAGATAGCTAGTGGGAAACAGCCACATAGCACAGGGAGATCAGCTCAGTGTTGTGCTATCACCTAGAGGGGTGAGATAGGGAGGGTGGGAGGGAGACGCAAGAGGGAGGGAATATGGGGATATATGTATACTTATAGCTGATTCACTTTGTACAGCAGAAACTAACACAATATTGTAAAGCAATTATACTCCAATAAAGTTGTTAAAGAAAAAGACATTAAAAATAAAAGAGAGAAGAAGTCTAGGCTTACATTATTCATTGCCATCTGATACACAGCCTTTTCATTCATCAGGGAACTTGGCACAAAAATGAAAAAGGTGTTGCTATAAAATTTTTCTCCATGTACGGATCCATATACACATTCTTTCAGACACACACACAGACATACAATTTCCTACAAGTAGACACTCAGCGCTCAACATAGAACAGGAGTATATCAGTTAGAAACTTAATTTGTCTGCTAGTTACAAATATTCCAGTACCATAAACAAGTAAAGGTTTTTTCTCTTAAAGAAATGAAGTCGGCCACTGGCCAATGAACTCACAAGTGTAGGTAGTGTGCTACATGAGGGACAAGTTTTTCGCTAACATCACAAGGGTCTCTGGCCCAATGAGTGGAGTTTGATAGTAATACTTGTTACAAATGTATGAAAAAAATGAAAAAAGAAAAAAAAAAAAGAAATGAAGTCTGAAGGCAGACTGCCCAGGGCTTCATCATTACATCCACACTCTAGGCCACATGAAGAAGAAAGGGAAGAGAGTTTGCCTCTTCTCATTGAAAGCCGCTTCCCAAACGTCCCACTCAATATTTCAACTTACGTCTCATTAGGCAGATCATAATAACATAACCATATTCAGTTTTAAGAAAAGACAGAAACTAGACTTTGTAATTCTGGCACATGACACATTGCACTGGGTATTTATTTTGTATCACTTTTAGTAAGAAATATACAATAAGCTTCATTGTTTTACCTATATTACCCATTTATGTTCACAACAACCTTGAGATAGTTATATGAATAGTTCCATTTTAATAGATGAACTTAGACACCAAGTTGAAAAGGTGAAGTAATTTCCTCAAGGTCATGCAGCTGAATATGTTAGAAATGTTGACTTAGGGATGTACTTAGGAAAAAAATTTAAGAAATATCAGTTCTTTGGCTAAAAGGATACTTATTTAAAGACTATGTTTATTAATTGAACAAATATTTATTGAACTTTTACTATTTTCCTGATAATATCTTAGGTTCTATGGAAATATCAGTAAATAAGATAAGATCCCTGCCCACATAGAGGTTACATTTCAAGAGCAAACAATCCATAAGGAGATTATGGATTATGAACAACACTATAAATACATAATTTAATTTGCTATAAAGTGTATCAGTGGGGATAGGCTAGGAGGCTATGCTACAGTAACAAAAAGCCCCCTCTATTTATTCACAGGGGAGCAGGGGAGCTCTGCTCATGGTGCTATCTTGGGAGAGGCTGAGAGAGACACTATCTGCAAACTCCATAATCAATTCAGCAAGAGAAGAATGATGCAGGTTTCACACTGGTCATTAAATACTTCCTCCCAAAAGCAATATATCAACACATGTCCCTTTGACTCACATTTCAAATCATTTGAATTACTTAGTCAGCCACATGTTGAGGGGACCTTGTTCCAGGCATAGGAAACAGAGTAAGAGAATGGCTTGGCCTGAAGGAGGGACAGAAGTGTGTCCTCTGTCCTGCAGCTAGAGAACTTGGCAGCATCCCTTTCTTGGGTACCCCTCTAAGGTCACTGATGATACTCTTCATCCCCAGATTAGATCCATTCATTAGGGTTTTGGGGGGCTATTTTTCTATAAATACAGAAAGAGGCAATCATGCCCAGAAATCTACTTGGTCTGCATTCCTTTCTTTACTATGAGGGTTTTTTATTATACCCTATGAAGTTATCCAATCATATCTCCATAGTCTTGGCACCACTGGTCTTTTTCTTCCCCTAAACCTAACCATGAGAATCTGGAAGAAGAAATTCACCAGTCTGTTAACTACTTTTACTAAAATATAGTAAAATTTCAGGTGTTAAATCAACTCCAGAGAATGTCTGGAGTCACAGTGACTGTAATGTTTCCTAATGTTGCAATGTCAATAAAGTTTTGCTTC
Source organism: Physeter macrocephalus (assembly GCF_002837175.3). Classification (NCBI taxonomy): domain Eukaryota; kingdom Metazoa; phylum Chordata; class Mammalia; order Artiodactyla; family Physeteridae; genus Physeter; species Physeter macrocephalus. Next base: position 29,744,832 of record NC_041229.1, read on the forward strand.
AATGTGCATAATCTCAATCTGACTCATATTTTATTCTGAAGAATATTTTATAATCATCATTTGAAGTTTTCACTGGCAGGATATGTCTACGTTCTACAATTTTCTTTGAATCCAGTAAGAGGGAAATGATCATCTCATTTCTTGTGGGCCATAATTGGCCTATATCAATTTCACTAAATGGTTTCACTACCTGGTAGATTATTGTAATTTGTGGGGAAACTGTGATAAAATTTTTCAAGCCATCCGTCTTCTCTTGGCACATTCTGCTCTTTGAGTCTCTAATGGTTTCTGTTATTTCTTCCCTTGTGATATACTTCTCCAATTTTTCTTTTTTACTCTGTGGTTACTGGTGCATTGCTGTTTTTGTAAAGAAATTTTGAAACCTGCTATACCTTACAGGTTTTGTTCTGATTTATATTCATTTTGTGAAATGTTACTAAAGCAGAATTAATTTAAAATTGGTCAGTTCAAAGCATTCCAAGTCCCACCTTCTGAAATGGTAATTAAGCAAATTATTTCATTTAAACAACAGAAAAGAACAGAACAATAATTTCCATGTTCAATTAATGAAATACCAATGGATTAATTTTGTCCTAAAAAGAACTACTTTGGCTTTCAGTATGTGTAGTGTGACTCACTTCAGCTGATGTTCCTGGTTCAATGATATGGTTCAGTCTGAATTAAACACATGTTGTACCAGACACTACTATTTGCCCACATAATAGTTATCCTCCCCTTTTTTAAAATGACAGAATGCAGTTGCACTCTGGTAGGAATGTGCCTGTCTAAGAACTGCATTTCCCAGCTTCTTTTGCTGCTAGAATAGTCAAGTAACCCAGTTTTGGTCAATGGGAAGTGATAGTTACTGGACAGGAATTCCTGGAAAGCTACTTAAAGAGTAGGCTGACTTGGATGGCTTACATATTTGCCTTTTTCTTACCCCTTCTTCTTACCCCTTCCTTCCATGACACTTTATGGATTCCAAGCATGATGATGATTAAAAAACAACTATCTCGTGTTCATGAAACTGTATCAGATACTAGTTTTTTATTTTTTGTTTTTTGTTTTTTTTTAGCAAAAACAGAAAGAGGCTGGTCTCTGATGACATTATGGAGCTGCCATATTGACCCTGTGCTGCTCATTTCTGGAGTTCTCATTATATGAGATAAACAAAAGAACAAATTTATTTCAGGTACTGTTTTTCAAGTTTGTTTCTCAGAATCTAAAAATTAATTTGAGAAAAATTGCCATCTTAACAATGTTTAGTTCTCCAATCCATAAAAATGGAATACCTCTTCATTTAATTGGATCTTTAATTTCCATCAATAATATTTTGTAGTTTACAGTGTACATGCCTTGTACTTATATTTGTTAAATTCATTTTTAAGTATTTTTTTTCACTTTGACACTATAATGGATGGAATTGTCTGTTTAATTTTAATTTTGGATTGTTCATTGAAGGATATAAGAATACAACTGATCTGGGTATATTAATCTATTAGTATGGGGTATTACATTAATTGATTTTTCAGGTGTTAAATCACCTATGGTGGACATAATCTTAATGTGGCTCTCATGATCTCTACATCCTGATATTAATCACAATCCCCTTGAGTATGATCAAAACCGGTGACTTGCTTCTGATACATAGAATACTGTAAATATGACTCAATGTGTGAGATTACATGATTACATAAGATTGTAATGCCTAGAGTCTCTTTATTCCTTGCTGGCTTTGAAGAAGCAAGGGGCTACATTGAGGAATTTCATGTGGTAAGGAAATGCAGGCAGCTTCCAGAAGCTTAGGGTGGTCTCCAAGCAACAACCAGGAAGTAACTGAAGTCCTATAGCCATAAGGAACTGCCAAAAATCTGAGCGAACTTACAGGAAGATCTATCCATAGCTGAGCCTCAGATGAAACTGCAGCCCTAGATGACATCTTGATTGCAGCCTTTGGGGGATTACTAAGCCCAGGACCCCAATAAACTGTGCCTTGGCTCCTGATCCACAAAACCTGTGAGATAACAAATCAAACTGAGACAATTAAACTGCATGTTGTTTTAAGCTGCTAAATTTATGGAAACATTGTTACATGGCAAAAACTAGTGTACCAACCTAGCGTTCTTGAGATAAATCCTACTTCACCATATGTTTCTGGATTCCATTTGCTAATATTTTGTTGACTATTTTTGTGTCTATTTTTACAAGTGATACTGATTTGTAGGTTCTTCTGATGTCTTGTTTGGCTTTGTTAACAATGGCCTCAGCGAATTAGTTGGAAAGTTTTCCCTCTTCAATTTTCTGGAAGAGTTTGTGAAGACTTGATATGATTTATTCTTTAAGTGTTTGATATAATTCACCCGTGAAACACCATCTAGGTTTGAACTTCTCTTTGTGCAAAGATTTGTAATTACCAATTCAATTTCTTATTATATGTGTTTTGGGATTTTCTGTTATCATAAGACAATTTCAGAATTTTGTATCTTTCTAGAAATTTCATCTAAGTTGTCAAGTTTACTGATATAAGTTTTTCCTAATATTCCTTTACAATCCTTTTAATTTTTGTGAAGTCAGTAATTATGCCTCTAGTTTCATTTCTGATTTTGGAAATTTGTGTCTTCTCTCTTTTTTTTTCTTGGTCAGTCTTACTAACATTTGTTCATTTAAAAAATATTTCCAGAGAATCAACTTTTGGTTTAGTTGATTTTCTCCATCTTTTTCTGTTTTCTATTTCATTGATTTCTACTCAGATCTATATTGTTTCTTTCCTTTTGCATCCTTAGAGTTTCATTTGTTCTTCTTTTTCTACTTTCCTAAGGCAGAAGCTTAGGTTATTGTTTTGGGATCTTTCTTCTTTTCTAATATAGGTCTTTAAAGCTAAAATTTCCCTCTAATCACTGTGTTAGCGACATCCCATAAATTGATATGTTGTGTCTTCATTTTCAGTCAATTTAACATATTTTCTAATTCTCCTGTGATTTCTTCTTTGATAGATATAGTACGTTGTTTGATTTTCAAATATTTTTGGATTTCACAGATTTTCTTCTGGTGTTGATTTTTAATTTAATTCCATCATAGTCAGAGAATATACTTTGTATGTTTGCAGTCCTTTTAAATTTATTGAGATTTTTTTATTGCCTAACATGTGATCTAACCTGGAAAATGTCCTGTGTATGTTTCAAAAGCATGTGCTTTCTATTGTTGTGGAGTAGAGTGTTCTACTGAGCCATGTTGGCTAAAAATATTCAAGTTTTCTGTATGTTTTTGTGTTAATCCTGCTTGGAGTTCACTGAACTTTGTGAATGTATAGATCATAGTTTTCATCAAATTTCAGAAGTCTTCAGCCATAAATTCATTGAATTTTTTTTCTTTCCATTTCCCTCTCTCCTCTCCTTCTAGAATTGTCAATATGTGTATGTTGGAATGCATAATGGTGCCCATATTTCACATCATTTTTCTTCAATCTTTATTCTCTGCATTCTTTAGTTACATGGTCTTGATTGATCTGCCTTCAGGTTCACTGATTCCTTCTTCTGTCACCTTAAATCTACTGTAAAAACCCTTTATTAAATTTTTCATTTTGGTTATTTCACTTCTTAACTCCAGAATTTATATTTGGTCCTTTTAAAAATAATATCTCTCTTAATTGATATTTGATGGCTCATTGTAATAATACTTTTGTTTAATTCTTAACAATGCCTTCTTTTGTTCTTTGAAAATATTTATTATATCTGTTTTGAAGTATTTGCTAAGTTGAACATCAGGGGGAAATCAAATAATTTCTATTTTCTGCTTTTTTCCTGGGATGGTCATTCATGTTTGTTCATTTTTCATCTCATAATATTCTGGTGAAAATTGGACCTTTGAATAATATCATAGAAACTGTGGATTTTTATCACCTACTGTTTGTTTGTTTGTTTGGTGACTTAGCTGAACTAAGTCTCTAGACTTAGTCTCTCTCCCCACACTGTGTGTGGCCACTGAAGCCCCTGATCAGTTTTTTAAATTCTTTTCAAAAAATTTTAAGTCTGGCATCCAAGTGGTCACTCTAGGGGCCAATCTAGCTTAGTGGTCAATAATGATTGGTCAGATTTTGTGCTTAAGCACCTTGAGCCAGTAACTCTTCCACTCTTCATTAGTGGATCTGTGGTTGGATTGAATACATTCAAAATTCAGAGTTTTCAAGTTTCCTCTGGTTTTTATTTTTCCTGTGCTCAAGCCATCACATTTAGCCAGGGATACATAGGTATCTAGAGACTTCTCTAGGCTCTCTTGTGCACGCATGCAGCTTTGTGTATGTTTTCAGCTTCCCAGACCACCAGGGATATGTAGGAGCTTATCAGAGCCCAAATTTGCCTATTTAATTTTTGACTGGTCTTCAGTCTGCTGCTTGTCTCAAAAAGTATAACAGCTTCAGGCTAGCTGCAATATTAGATGGCCTTCATTGCCACCTAATAATGTCCCTAGACATGGGTTTTTTCCAAGTCAACACTGTGACTGGCATCAGTGAACCTGCCATTTTCCTCATGGCCAGCTCTTTCCTGGTACAACTACTGCACCAGGGAGTTGGGGCAGGGAGCATGAGGATGAAGGCATCCTCAGCTAAAATGCCACAGATTCCCACTGTTCTTACTGAGGTTTACTGTTTTTTCTTGAATAAAGGTCTCTCAATCTGTCATATGGTTTAGTCAACATTCAGAGTCCTTAAATGATTATTTGTGCCTATTCTGTCTTATCACTGCTTTTTGGTGAGAAAATTTACAGAGCTCCTTCTTCAGCCAATCCAGAAGTTACCTTTTAACTTCTCCTTCATTTAACTAAAAGCTCTCTGTGTATTTGTGCTACTTTTGGAGAGAATTCCTCAGTGCTATTTTCCAATCCTAGCCAAGTCTATTCTTTTTTCATCCTTTGTTTGGGTTGTTTTGTGTGTATGAGTCTGGGGTGGGGTGGTAGGGTGGCAATTGTGTAGGTGTGTTAAATTTCCAAGATTTCTCTACTGTTTTCCTTCTTATGAAGCCCTATTCAAATTTTATGATGAAATATTCTGCTAAAACACTCTAGGTAGAATTTTTAACTTCTTTATTATTTTTGCACTTTGTTTCACTGGGGTTTGTCTTTAGTTAGTCCATTTGCTGCCTCTTTATTCATACTGAGCACAGTCCTTCTTCCAGTAGCAATAATACCAGTGCCTTACTCCAGCCTCAAGGAAAGAATTCTGCTCTTCACTTATACATTCTTCATGAATCATGGCAACTGATATCATAAGAGCTATTCTGAAAACCTATAGTACAAGGAATGACCTCAGACTTTATTGCTGAGGGGCTCCTTGCATAAGCCAATCTTTATGTGGCAGAGACCAGTTATCTAACAACTTCCTGGTGTCTCTAGGAATCTTCATTTCGCCTCAAGTATAAGTACAATTAGGAACTAGACCTTTTTTAACTGCATAATTAAAAGGAAACACAGGTGGTAAGTAATTTCCAGAGTAAATGGAAGTCTATTTTAGGGAAGCAGAAACATTTTTAGAATTTTTTAAATGTTTTTATAGCTTTAAAAATACTGTGGCTCAGTCTATTTGGGGTATAATATATGATTTTGTGACCTATTTTGGGGAGATATTTCAAGAAACTAGTATTATGTGGAATATATTTTGGACAAAGTTGATATATGCAATATGTAGGTATTACATTCATGATATAAAGAATATTACCAAGAATTAAACTAAAACTTGTATTATCAATAGTCCTGATTAGGTCAAAGGTAACAAACTGTTCACCTCTCCCCACAAAGAAGATTGCGGTTAGATAAAATAATGCCTCGTATAATACCATTGAAATAGACTTGCAGTTATAAATTCAAATGTAAACTTTAGGTGTAGTGGATCAACTCAGTTTTAAGTCTTAATTTCTCAATGAAAAAAGAAAGCAATTTACAGGTTTGCCTGACAAAGGTACATTCTGATGATGCCTAGTAAAATGACTTACAATTATAAAGTTCCGTAGTCTATAATTTAAATTATTCTTTCATACTTGTTTCAAGATTCCAGAATTCCAGGGGGAAATAAATCCCAATTTCAGAAATAAACTTTGCATTTTAAAGTGAAAGCAGGCAAGCTTTTTTCCCTTGCTTAGAACAAGCTATTTCTAAGCTGTAGTGAAATTAATCAGTTTGCCTAAGGGCAGCATTAACAGTCAATGCAAGATATTTGTTGAACAAATATCTATGGAGACCTCCTCTATATGAAAACCCTGACCTTAAGCATAGAACTATCTTATTGGCAAGTTGCAAGAGAAAAGCTCAAGAAAGTTGTAGTAAATGCCATATGAACCAGAGGAGCTCAGGGAAGAGAGTAAGAATATTTACCTGAAAGGAGTAGGAAAACTTCCTAGTAGATATAGCATTTGGACTGAACTTTGAATCACGGCATCAAAGAATCAGAGCATCGTAATTTGGGGATCCAGAGGTAACAAATTCAGATTCCAGGAAGGTAGTATAAGTAAAACGTGAGCTAAAGACAAAACAATTGGGAATGTTGGGACTGTGGTGAACTAGGAGGTGCTTGCCCTGTCTAAAGCAAGTAATCTGTTCTTAGCAATACCAATTATTGCCAAATGAGAATGCAGGCCCAGTGTTATCATAATTTCTGAAAATTTTCCCCAAGAAAACCTGAAATATCAGATTTTTATGTGAATCTTACATAAATCTTGAATCAATATCAATAAATATTATCAATATCAATAAATATTGATAACTAAGTCCATCTGTTTTACAGAATCATGTAGGCCAGATTGGCTGTGAGATATTGATTTGCTGTCTTCACCTTAAGATAATCTGGTTCAACACTTGCCCTCTTCAGAATCCTTGGATTTCCTTCATGACTTTTCCACCAAGTGGTTATCCACCCTCTAATTTAGCTCCTCCTGAAATGGGAATCTCAATACCTGGCTAGGCAAGTTGACTACCAGAACTTTCTTCCTTACATTTGCCCCCCAGATTGTCCTCGTTTTTCCTGTGTACTACACAGTTCTACATGAGGGCTTAAAGTATTTGAAAACAGCCATTGTGTTCCTCATAAATTTTGTCTAGTGCCTTGAACTTTTTATCAACTGGCATGATTTCAAGTTTCTTACCATCTTGGTCACCCTCATCTGGATGGATTCAATGATCTGTTATTCTCAGTGCATAATACCCAAAACTAAATGAGGTGGTCTAGGCAAAGAATGAATATTACCATCCTTGTTCTAGGTATACAGCTAATATCAGTCAGATATCAGTGCATGAAACTCCCATATATTTTAGTAGAAAGGAATTTACATAATATGAAATCATTAGAATTGTTGAAGGAGAGGGAGACAGAGGGCCACTCCTGGGCTTCAAGTATAAGGAACTGTCAAACTTTTTCAAAGCAACTACACTATTTTACATTACATAGCAATGTGTGAGGACTCTGATTTCTCCACATCCTCAATAACACTTGACATAGTCTTTCTTTAGTTTCAAATCTTATGTTTTTAAAATATTTAAATATGTTTCATGTAGATTCTACCATAGGAAGAGATATGGATACAACTTTTCTCTACTAATATTTTTTGAGAATTAGTCAGTATTGAATTGATTAGTTCATTACCACTACAAAAACAACAGTAACTTGTTCCCTTTAAGCCACAGGGAACTACCTCATCTGAGACTTTACCCCATCCAAAAGACATAGCATGGCCCAAAACTGGCTTATCTAGAGATTCTATGCTTAACCCCCTTGCCATAATTTGGAACAATTCTGTTGTCACCCCAGCAAGGGTGTTCCCTACAGGACTGACTAAGGCCTCAGTTGCACTGAGGTGTTGAAAGCTAGCTTTTCCCTCAGCCCAATTCTGTTCTTATTTCCTAAGAGTTGTATCTCCTGAAAGCACTCTCTAATCACCTTTCTACCCAAAATTTTCCATCTTGAAGTTTGTTTGCAGGAACTCAATCTAAAACAGCCTCTCTGGATCTTAGTCCCATGATTTAATAAAGTGAGAACAACAAAAATTTCCTTGCAAGATTACTATAAGTGGATATTTGTCATTCCTCTGAATTCCTTTCCAGGTTTAAGAAATTGGTAGGAAATAAAAACTGTCTCCTGGGTAGGAGAATAGTTATTTTTCTAAAATGCTAGATAGTTATTTTTCTAAACATTCTTGCAGCAAGGGTAGAGCCAATTGATGTCAGCTCTTCAACATGTTTCCATTTTCTCAAGAACTGGTGATGTAGCAGTAGTACAGTGGTTGAAATTTCATGGATCAAAAATGGCAGTAACATTAATGGTTCAAGCATCTGTTATAAAGTTTACTTTTCTAGCATAGAAGGTGACAGTGGTGCACAAAACTCTAGTTTTTGGTAGCAGCTGTGATTTTTATCATTAGGCCAGTTTATGTGATGTAGGTATTGCTCTAGGTAGGTCAGTCTTGAGCTTGGTTTTCCAGCCCTCCAAACATATCTGTGGTATATCTAAAGAGGTAGACCTCTTTTTATTGGCATCCTTTTTTGCTGAGTCAATCAGTTAGCATCTGATTTTTGCAACTAAATACCTGATTGAAGATTCAATGGTGTCATGTGTGTAAAGCATGTGATATAAAATGTAAAGAAGCACATAATAAGTGTTAGTACACTGAAGGTATTATAATTTTATGGGCTTTCTGATGGCTGTGTGTGGTTTTCAAATCATGGCTTTGGTATTGTGAGGAGCAATTGAGTTAATAAATGAAAAGCATCTAGAACAGTGGCTTGCACATAATAATCATTCAGTACATGTTTGCCATTAACACAATTGCCCTTTAGTCATACAATCATCCTTATATACTAAATTGTTAATTCAGGCTGGGTATGGGAGCTTGGGGCTTGGACTGAATCAAGATGGATTTGTTTTGACAAGTTGTCAGAAGGGGGATCTGAATCCAGCTCTCCTTAGGAAGACCTGATTCCCAAATGTGTGTTGTTCTCTGATTAACTGGTATTCTGGGCCAAGTCCTGCCATCTATCCCATGTATTTGAAGCTAAAAGCTTTATAAAAAAAGAAAATTGATCTCTCTGTTTACTTTTAAGCCACAGTTTTAATGTCATCAGGTGCCATGGAAAAGAAGCAGATGTTATCAAAGTGCATTCACCTCAGCATTTGTCAGAAAAATTTATGTGCTTGCTGTGCTCTCAGTGTTTCCAGGAAGAGCTGAAAATTTTTTTAACATTCTTTATTTACCAGAAGAAAACTTATTTAAAATTTTTTGCAGAAAAGTTTGTAAATCAAAGATTTGGAAGTTGTCTCTGAGGACTTATTTCCTAGATTTCACTAAGCAAAACCTTTCTGTTTTCTATAAAATAATACATATTTATTTTCTCTTCGTTGATACTTGAATTTACACAGACAAAGTTTCTCTCAAGGTCAAGGCAACACTCTCCAACACTGGGTCTTGATCAGAAGACATGATTCAGTAGTCTTCATTTTCAATTATGTGAACAGGAAAAAAATCCTGAATTAAAATGGAAAAAGAGAGCCTCTCCAAATTTAATCTGTTTGTCTCTAGCTCTCAAACAGAGGATATGCAGAAAGAAGTGATCTTAAGTGTGTTTACTCTGTTTAGTAGTAGAGATTTTAGTAATCAAATGTGTTTTCAGAAATATCAATATACTAAAGTACAAAGTAACTAAATATCTCAATTACACTTCTCAGATGTTGCATAAGCTTTGAAAAAGGTCTGATTATTTTCTCCAAGCAAAATAATTTTTGAAATTACAAAGTAATGGGACATTCTGCTCTGCATCCTCTTTTTGTGAAGTGACCTGGGGTCACGGCCTGGGCTTCTCCAGTGAATGGTGGTAAGGCCATTTATCTAGTGTCCATTGTTAAGAAATCCGTGATAGTCACTCATCTAAGACACATTCAACATCACTATCAATACTAAAGCTCAAATTTGATCTCCATTTGCCCTACTCCCAAGTATATCTCTATGAATTAAAAATATAAACAAGGAATATAGAGTGCAATTTTTGTTTTCTCCACAAACCCCAACACCAAGATTGCTCAGGACATCATTGAACCACTGAATTAATCAGCCTTACATCTATCTCCTTGTCATGTGAGAATAGTAAGATCTGCACTTAAAGCTGAAAGCAAGTGAATTACTACGCATAGCATTTCTCTCTAATTCTCTTCATGCTCTCCTCACTTTCTTGGTTTTAAAATACCCAACATAGAACTCCACCCTTCCTACTTTTCCATCCATCCAAATATTTATTGAGCATCTTCTCTGTTTCAGGCATAATGCCTCCTGTGGGAAGCCACTTCATCAGTAATCCTCTCTTTCATCTATATTTTCAGACTTTCCCTCTTAATTGTTTCCTTACCTTCAAGCCTTAAAATTTTAACTTTCATTGGGAGTTCCCTGGTGGCCCAGTGGTTAGGATTCCAGGCTTTCATTGCCATGGCTGGGTTCAATCCCTGGTCAGGGAACTGAGATCCTGCAAGCCACATGGCGCAGCCAAAAAAATGTATATATATACTATAGTTAATAACCAAATCTCCCTTTTTCTCCCTGGTTTATTTTAAGAGTTGCATATGCTCACTAGATATACATTCCTACTTTTCAATCTTTCATTTATGTATTACACCTGAAAAGATCCCAATACTTTACAACACTTGCTCTTCCAAAAATCACCAGTGGCTTTCAGATTGCAAAAAAAAGGTAATGTTTCATCTTTCTCCCCCCACCACCCATCCGGGCAACATTTGTCTGCATTGACCATTCTCTTTGCGAAGACTGCCTCTCCTTCATTATTATTACTCCAAGCGGCCACTCTCTGATGGCCCTGTTCCCACCCCTGTGAAATCTCCCTCAGTCATCCTCATGGTATACTCCTCCTCTTCTCCTACTGTAAATGTTGGTGTTACCTCATTTTCATTGTCCACAGTTTCTCACTCTGCAGGCTCCCCCCCATTTTCATTTCCATTCACATGGGAATTAAAAAACCCACCAAATCTCCCTTGTCAGATTAAAAAAGATAATGGTTTTGAAAGTGTTTCCAATTAAGAAAAGTGATTTATAGAGTATCATGTAAGAAACACAAAATCTTCAACCATATGCACATTTTTGAGGGACTTGTCTGAGGAGACTCAGATGTTAAACTGATCAATTGCATTTGTGGAAGAGACCCCTTAAGTAAGGGTGTGGGGATGAAAAAAATGGTCATCAAGCTTATTTTGAACGTTTTAGTATCTAAGGATTGTATCATCAGAGGACATTCCTGTCAATTTGGGAAACTAACATGATGTGCAAACATTTAATAATTCTGAATAGATTAAATATAGCACTGAGCTCAAAACCAAGAAAGGGAAATTCTCAGGTTTCATAGATGAAGAAGAAACCCAAAGCCAGAGAAGTGAGTGGCATCAAAGCTGAGATCCTCACAGAGGAGTTAGGCATAAACAGCTATAATGCCCACAAAAGTAGGGGCATAGGGCCCTTGCTTATGGACCATGGAATTAAACTATCTTTGTGAATCCAGCAGCCCTCTGGACTGATCCAAATGTGAAATGAATTCTAGAAGACTTCTGTTTGCCACCCAAGAAAGAAGCTTGGAACTTTGCTATCAAATCAGGGCCCTAATAGGAAAAAAAAAAAAAATTACTCCTGAGATATTGTAAAATATTATCTCTTGAAAAATAAGCTTGCAAATTTAAGCCATATGCTTAATTTTCATAGACTCAATACACATGAATAGAAGGTCAGAATTAATCTTTCTCTTACGGTACAAAACTAAAACATGGTCCAAACTAGGTGTAGTCTGTAGGTCCCAGGCAGCAGCAAGCTGAAAACATTCTGGGAGCATAGTCCTACAGCTTCACAACTCCAGAGAATGTAATCAGCCTGAACAAGAGATTACAGATTTAAATAAAAAGTTATAATGCACAAAAATAAACTACCATGACAAGAGAATTTGTACCCCAAGACCTGAAGACAGTAAAATTATGTGAAAGACACTTTAAAATAAGTATGATGAAAATGTTCAAAGAGACAAAGGAATAAATAAAAATCATATGAAAGGAAAGGGCAGTATGGAAAAAACGAACAGACATTTTGAAAAATAACAGAATAGAAATTTTATAAATGAAAAATAAAAACAACCTTCAAGTGGTGATTACCATGATACAATTCAAGAGAAGTAATGAATTAGAAGGAAAATAAAAACCTAACATAAGATTGTGAAAACAAAATGAAAGAGAAGTTAAAAGACCGAGGATACATAATGAAAAAGTTAAAATGTGTGTGCATGTACACACACACACACACACACACACACACACACACACACACAAATTTGGAGTTCCTAAATAAAAATTAGAGAAAATAAAAGAGAGGTGATATCCAAAGAGATACTAGCTAAGAAATTTCCAGCACTGATAGAAAACATGAGTCCTTACATTGAAGGAACATGCCAAGACTTGAACAGAAAAAAATTTAAAAAAATCTCCATCTGGACACATGGTAGTAAAACAGTAAAAACGCAAAGTAATGAAAGCTACTAGAGGGGATAAACCTTGAAATACTGATTGTCTTTGCTAATGAACATAATGCACAGCAATGTATTTTTCAAAAATCCTTCTTTGTGGTGAGGGGTTATATTTAGTATTCTATCAGGGTATTTCTAGTAAATGAGGAATTTATAAATATATAAAGTTTTACTGTGCATTTACTAATTGGTAGCTAGATCTTGGTTTAATTGCAATCATTCTGCCTCACTTTTAGCAAAACTCTCTTTGGCTCCTAAACCCATGCTGATGCTTACAGCTTTGTGTGGTTTATATACACATCACATAGCAGTGTTTCCTAGCTTTATTCGCCATCACTATACCTCTGTCTCAACTTATTTGATTTTGGCTAAGTGCTTTCTGAGAGAGGGTGAGGTAACTCAGTGTTTGAATTTAGAAGTAATATTAAAATGTCCTTTAGAGACCAGTACTTGTCTATTTTAGATCCAACACCCAGTATAAGACTCTATCTTGTCCTTTTCCAACTGAACCTCTCTTTGATACTTAACACAAATGATCACTCTCTAATTTGGTTTCCTTTCTCTCCTTTGCTGTCTCCTCTTGCATCAGCACCCCTGGCTTCCCTCCTTGACCTGCTTCTTTTCTCACTTCATACACTCTTGAAGGCTGATCTCATCTATTCCCATGGTGTCAACGGTTCCCAAATTGGTGTCACCAGCACAACTTGTTTCCCTGGGTACCAGCCCCACCAGCATGTCAAAGTCAACAAACCTAAAATAAACTTATGATCACCTCTCTTCCTTCTCTTTTCTCTGTGTTAAGCCCCTGTTTGGGGAGGACACCAGACCCTTTCTTGGTTCATGAGGTGGATTCCAAGGAGCTCAGGCTGGAACAAGGAACCCACCTAAGCAGAGTGGGATGGGAAAATCCTCAGAAACACAACAAAGACACAGCCCTCTCAAGAGGACTGAGAGACAGAGCTGTCTGCCAGGTCTGAAGGCCAAGTCCATAAGGCCAGAGGGAGCACCTGAACAGGGGTGCACATTCAAGAGGACCATGCCCAGACAGAGGGAGGGAGGTTAATTCTGGAGTTGCTTGAGTAAAAGTGAAATGGGCCAAAATGGGTGCCTTGAACAGCCTTTGGACTTTCTTTTATTGGTCAGAAAGTGTGTGATCATGAGGAAGATGTTTGGCTGTTAAAACAGTACAGGCTGAGAGGACAGCCTCAGCCTCCTAGATTAGAAACTAGGAATTATCACTGACTTCCTCCTGTTCAGTCCAAGTGCCTTATCTATCTAAGTTCTATTATCTCCTTACTTCAGGCCCTTCTTTCTCATTTGGCTATTATCAGAGTTGGCTATCTAGGTCTACTGCATCTAATCATGCATCTTCTCATCCATCCACTACACCAGTTCCATAATATTATTTTCAAATCACTATAGGATTGTGTCATTTCCATGGTTGAATCCTTCAGCGACCCCACCTGTGACCCATATTACCTTGGTGGCACAGTAATGAGACTTTAGAAAATATTTTTGGAAGAAAATGTGGTTGGGAAGGTGGAAAGAAAGATTGTATCCAAATTCTAAATTCCTTAGCATGGCATATAAGACCCTGCCTCATCTCAAATCTCATTTCCTATCTATCTTCTTCCTCCACACAAAATTATTGTTTTCCCCTAAATTTATGATGCTGGCACAAAATAAATGGTAGTTGAATGAAGGTTGTCAAATAAATAGCTGCCTGGGCCCCAAAGCCCCGTGCTCCAACTATGGAAAATTTTTGTGTATAAAAGAGGTACCATCAAGAGTCTTTGCATGGGCTGACCTGCTTCACCCCTCAGAACTGTGGGTCTTGCTTTGTGGTGCTGGGGGCGTAAGCTTCACAACTAGCACATATCCTGTGTGTTGACTGTGGTGGGAAGTAGAGAAATATTTTTTTTATATGGAAAATAATCATACTTAGAAGAGCTGTGGTTCCTAACTTCTGATTGAGGTTTTGTGTAAAGATGTTGGTTGGAGGCTGTGATATTTTCCATCTAAGAGTTGGAAACAAACAAACAAAAGCTGGTTTTCCTCTTCTTTCCTTTTCTTCCTCCCCTTCTTCCCTCCCTCCCTCCCTCTCTTCCTTTTTCTAAATTTTATTTTGGAGTTGGCAGACTAGAGAAATCACCTTACCATGATTTTTGAACTCCCAGATATTTCCAGAGATCGCAGCACAGATAAAAAGTCCCTGGACTCCCTTTATCCTCCTTTTGCATGTTGCTCCTTGGTCATTAGTATTTCACACAAATTTTCTCTTGCAGCTCCTTATTCTTGGCCATAGTTAACCACTCCCCTGTGCCTGCCCACACTGATACATAGAATGCATAGAGGCGAGCGATTTGATTATGTCCTATTTTGAAATCTGATTTGGGGAGTGACTTTGATGTTATTCCATAACACAATTATAAGACAAACTTTGGAAATTAACAGACCTGGGATAACTCCATTTACCTTTATCACTAGAAAGGCTAGGTGAGCTCAGCGAGGATCTATGTGGCTAGTGTGGCTTTCCCTGGGCAGAAAGAGACTGCAGGGCCAGCAAGTCCTCAGAGCGGGAAAGAGCCTTTTACCCCTCTATCCTAAGTTACTGTGAGTTGGACAGAGATTACAGCTTGAAAACTAACCTGTTTCTTTCTAACCCATGACCTTCTTTTAGGGAAAACAATCACAAGAGTCACCTTCTTTCCATGAGTCTGACGGACATGCTCCCACATCCCAGATCACACGGAGGAGAAGACTGCACCTCTCCTTTTACCCTCACATCTCAATCACCTGCTAAGAAAATTGTTCAGAATTTTCACCAATGACTTGGAGAAAGAGGACAGGTCAGCTGTCCCTGATGACATGGACCAGTGGCAGCAAATGTCCTATTAGCCCTGGGGCCCAATTCTACATTCCTAATGTGGGCCTTATTTCTAACAACCACCTGCCCATCACCAACCCTCCCCAAATTAGTCTCTGTTTTCTACTTCCCCTGACATCTTCCTCCAAGTTTCTCCTGCAGCAAAACATAAAGATTAAGAATGCTTCACCTAATGTGCATTGCCTTGAATTTTGCAATCAGAGCCTTCCTCTTACATTTGGGAAATAAGGAGGCAAAGAGCAGGAGAGAATGTTTTATGCAAATGTTCTGGGTAAATTGAAGATTCTGCAAATTTTTAGTTTCAGTAAATATGCAGAATATAAGATTCACATTAAAGGGATATTGAAGAACAGGAGGCTTATTGCTTCCCAATACAGCCTTATTTGCAGGAGACTTGTGTTTGGAGGAAGAAGTGTTATTTATAGCTTCTCAGAGAAAGATTCACTGGAACTCTAGGACTCACAGCACAGTTGATAATGCTGGTGTAAACTGATGAACAGAGTCAAGTTCTATTGAGAGCAGAGGTAGGAAAAATGCTAATGAAATTGCTTTTCAGAAAAATACCACCTAAGTGAAAGCCCATATCTTCATTTACAGTAATGCCTCTGCCTTCAGACCCCACAGATAGAGCCAGACTCTCTGCTGATGAGCAGTGGTACAATTTCCCCTCTACTAGTTTAGCAAGCACTCTGGCTGCTGCAGCTTCCAGCTCCTGGATATCTGTTTTGACAATGCAGTTCCTGGTTTACAGTTTCAAGTTGCAGCTTCCAGCTCCTGAAAATCTGTTTTGAAACTGCAGTTCCTGGTTTACAGTTACAAGCCGTTCTTTTTAGCTGGACGTGAATAGTGTTCCAAATGCAATCTTGTTCTTTTCACAAAAACACAATGTTAAAAGCTTCTCTTCCCTCCTCTGAGAAAGGAAGGAAGAAGCTTCTATAGCCAAGGACATGTAGGGGAACATGCAGATGAGAGGATGCTTCAGGGAAATTCCAAAAGAAGGAAGAGAGCCCACCAGGCTCTTTTTCTAAAGAAGTTCTAGCTCCAAGCAGTGCACATGCAGCCATCAGTGAGCAACCTCTTAAAGAACTTCCCCACTCCCTCTTTCCCAGCACCACCACTTCCTCAGCCACCAGCTTCCTCTGCAGCCCAGATGGGTTTTGTTTTTTAACCTCTATTATGACTGTCCCATTGCCTCTCCATGTTTTCTAATTTACCTAACGTATCCTTGCTGTCCATTTGACACTGAAACTAATTATTTTATTCATTCTTGCATTCAATTTCTTTTTCAGTAGGTAATAGTCATTCAGAAAGCTGTACTCTTATGTTTCCAAAGGCAGGACTCTGTTATGTTTTGCTTTCCTGCTCCCTGGCCAGGGTCAGGCTGACATAGATACAGTGGTATACTGGTAAATTCACTCTCCAGAGAGGGGGAAAAGAAAAGACCTGATTTGTAGGGTGTGCCATAGCTGGATTGAAGCTACCATGTGCTGTTGCTGAATGTGGGATTTGGGAGAAGTGTACACAATCAGCTCTCATAAGCTAGTATAAACTGACTAATGCACACCGTGTCTCACAGGTACCACACTCACAGTGGCATTCCAAGATTAAATTCTTTTATAGGAATGTAAAGGATTCAATTTCTAGGTGTCTTCCCAAACTTGATCAAAAAATTTTTTCTCCTTTCTTCATCCCCAGCCCTTTTCTGAGTGGGGGGCAGGGATGGAAATGGAAGGGAGAGAGGTTAACCATAAGCATGGAAGTAACATTAAGTATTTTATTTTGCTTTTTTTGTTGTTGTTGTTAGGAACGCACTCTCTTGGTGGTAGAGCTGAGTCTTTAGAATGATGGAGTAGCCTTCCCTCAACAACTCCTCCACCCCACTCCCACTATTTCAAGTTCCTATTTTAAGCTCCAATCAGGGATGTTAAAGATAGCCATGAATTTGTCAACATTCTTCCTACTGAGAAGTGGGATCTGTGACTCCTCTTCTCTATAACTTCTTAAGCACAGAATATGGTAAAAGTGAGGCTTTGCCAGATTCTGAGCCTGAGCCTTAAGAGAATAACAGCTCTCATTTCCCAGCTTTTGGAAATACTTGCTCTTAAACCCACCTGCCATGTTGTGAGGAAGCCCAAGCCACCTCGTGGATAGATTTGTGTGAGACAAACCAAGGCCCCTGACTACTGACAGTCGCTATTGTCTGAACTGCCATTCAGTAGCCAGCACCTACCTGTCAGCCATGTGAGTGAGTCCTCTCGGAAGCAAATTCTCCAGCCCCACTTGAACTGCTTCAGCTGATGCCACATAAAGCAGAGATGAGCTATCCCCAACCCATTGACCAATTTGCCCATATATGAGCAAGTGAATGATCATTGTTGTTTTAGGACACAAAATGTTGAGATGGTGTTACAAAGTAATGAATAATCAGAATCTCTCTCTCTCCACCTGACCACAATTAGTGCACAAAGTGTTATCTGTGCAGGTGCACCTCTTCCCCTTCACATTGTCTTCCAGTTCTAAGTCATATGGATCTTAGTGAGACATCTCAAGTGTCACTTCCTCCTTCTCCCCGGCCCTTCCCCCAACCCTATCTGTATCTGGGATGTATCCTTATCTCTCCTCTCTGTTCCGTAACACTGTGTGAATCACTTACCATGTTGTTCAGATCTGTAACTCTTATCTGAAATTTTGGGGGCCAAATGTGTTTTGGAACCTCCAATTTTTCACACTTTAGAAAGATAATGTGGTACATATACTGGACATTATATAAAATTTGCAGTGGTATCTGCAGCAGCACCTAGTAATCAAATAGAGTAATATTTTAACAATGAATTATATAAATATTCACATTAAGTGGGATAAATTTTTAAAAAAATAGAAAAAAAATCTACCAGTTTTCAGATCCTTTTTGGCTTTAAGAAGTATAGAAAATACATGGTGGACCAGTATTCTGGATTGATCATCCGTGTTTTCCACTGGGCATTGAATTCTTTGAGTACATGACACACTGCTCATCATGTATCCCTTCTGCCTGGCATGTTATAGGTTCCCAAAAAAAGCATGCTGATTCACCACACACACACACACACACACACACACACACACACACACACACATTGGGTTTATTGACAAAGCCTATAATTCTGGAACATCTTTGTTTCTGGAAAGATTTCTTAACCAGAAAACACCTTGAACCTCCTTGTCATAAAATAGTGAATGATAACATGGGAATCTAAACCACTAGAAAATGCAATACATGATATATCTACAGGATATAGTAATACTGTTTCACATTCCATAAGCTACTTAAACTTCCTCTGGTTTAGACACTGATGTCAAATCAATAACTATGTTCCATTTAACTTTGTACCTCTATAAACAAAAATATCATTGGCAATGCATTGGATATTTCTCTCAAAATATGTAGATGACAAAAGAAATGATTTCATTACCATTTCTAGCTCTTCTCCTCAGTTTAATATGTATTATCTTAGTAGTTAACTGAAGATAATACATTTTTACCACTTGAGAATAAATCATTGCAAAGCTCAAGTCCTGGAATTTGTAAGATCATCAAATGCTATTAGCCTTATTTACTCATCAAAGAGAATTCCATTTCCATAAGACAGATATTTGAATTGTTTAGTGATGACCAAAACTGGGTCAAACTTTCAATTAAATCCAGCTTTTTGAATTATCTGAAGTACAAACAGGAGGTGAAAGAATAAGAATAAAGAATTTATAGATCCTGAATGTTTCCAAATTCTAGTTATGCCTGAGTAAATTTGAAGAATGAAATAGGAGGGGAGACAGTGCTTGCTACCATAATTAAAACGTATTCCATTTGAGCTTCTTCCAACAATACGGCAGATCACAGAGCTAAGTTTCTTTTTGCAATCTTTATGGAAATTGTCAAAAAGAATCACTCATAGTCCATGCCTGGCTTGCAAAATCATGTTAATTAATCAACATCCTTAGCACATTGTCAGTTTCAGATACTAATAAATTAAATTTGGGTGTTTGATAGAGCTTTGTGTTTCATTACAATCATATAAAGCTCAAGTGGCTTTTTTATGATTTAGGAATAGCTTTTTCATTTATACCAAACATCTGTTGTAGGCAGTATTATTTTTCTATATCAGTTGAATATTCAGGTTTTTAGTTTAGTTCAATAAAAAAACAAATCAATCCTGGAAATGGTTTCTATAAAATCATGAACACAAAATCTTAGGCCTTCATCACTCTAAAATGAGAACACAGTCTATATAAACTGCAGACACAAAGAGAGCTTATACTGAATCTTAGATGTGTCCCACTCTGTGCTAGATATGGTACCAGACATAAAAAGCAATTTGTATCCTCAGGAGCCTTTGTGTTTGAATAAGATTATGGCATGTCTTCCTTTTTCTGCTTCATTTCATTTCCCTTTTAGATTTCTATTTGTAGAATTTCAGGAAACCCTTTGAGATAGAGAGAATTTGGAAAACCACAGAATTGGGGTTGGTTATTATTTTGGAAACTGTAATCTGAAGCCGCTAGATTCTTATTTAAATTATTCTAGAATGAAGAACTGCCTATGTAACCGGGTATAGCCATTTACTGGCAAGTTTCACATTTCTTCACATCCTGGGTCCCAAACCTATTCTGACTTTCAACAAGAAGTAAAGCACAGGTGAGTTCTCTGAGCTGGGCACCCCAGCTCACTGAGCACTGGTCACTCTTGTCCTTAGACTGACCTGAGATCAAGGTGCCCAGTGGGTCCTCACTCTGTTCTTGAGTTTCAGTCTCTCAGTGACCAGAAGGGAACTGCTGGGTTCCTTTCTATTCTGCCCTATATATGCATTCGCACCAGCCCCCCACAAACACACACATACTCAGCTACACACATTCATACACATACACACACAGTCACCCTGGTTCCTGGTTCCTGGTTCACACACATGTACTCACACATACCCTCAAGTACACATATGCTCACATCTCACCCTACCTGCAGTGCTCTGGAGGCATTGGCTTTTTGATTCAAGTCTTTCATTTAGTGTGACCTCAGGAAGGTGTGCACACAGAAGTCCAGTTCACTCATCCATATAATGGACTTTCTACTCTATCGAGCCTTTGCAATGATCAGAGAAGTTAATATGTGTAAAATACTTAGCATTGTGGTTAGTACAATACATGGTAAACACACAATAAATGAGAACTGTTTTTAATAGGTTCTCTAATCATACTTAAGCCTCAAATAAGCCTGGTCTGCCCTCAGCAATGTGCCTTGGTTCTATAATTGGGTTTCTCATTCCATTCCAAAAATGATTTCCTCATTCAGTATGTGCTTGATTCGCCAACTCCTTGATAAGTCTTGGAGCACTACCCTTCCCTGGGTGACCTCTTCCTTTGTGGATATGTTTCTCATGTTATCTGCCTGACTTAACCTGCAAATGTCACCTCCGCCCCTACAGCAGGCCAGCACCTGGCACTCAGCAAAGAGGGCACAGGACCTGGACCTGGTCTTTCCCTACCTATGCAGCTTCTCTGGGACAAGCCATAAGACATTAAATTTTTCTCTTAATGGTGTACTCAAAAGGAAACTGCATTTCTAAGCTACATTTTTATTTATGAATACATATTGCATCTAATGATTTGGATGAGCAAAGAAACTTATCTATTACAGAAAACTCCATTTTGTCCAGAGAACTTTAAGAATGAGACACTTGGGAACATTTTTGTTAGAGACATTCTATGCAAGCTAACTATAGGTTCCTAATTTTCTAATAATTATAATGCATAAAAAATGAAATTAACTCTAAAACTCTATTAAATCTAAATTGCTTATTAAATACAATAGTATCAATTGCTAATGACTTAAGGGGTGATTTGTGACCTTAAAGTGACCATTGCTTACCATCATTAACTTATAAATGAAATCTTTAGCTCAATCATACCTAACCGGTACAAAATAGAGGATATTAGGTATTTCTCTGTGTGTTTTTTAGGCCTTCTGCCTCATAATCAGGCAGGCCTCACTTCAGGTTCGTTAGATCGGGGCTTACTGCTTATGTAAAGTATTAAGAGAACAGTAAGTCTAGTGGCTATTTTAGTAAATCTCTAAAATTTTAAAAGTATTTATTATGTACTAACCACAAAATCATCAATGTGATATGGGAGATAACACACGCACAGAAATACACACACACACACACACACACACACACACAGATTATGGTCTTTGGCATCACCATTCTAACCTCAGGATCTACTTGTCCAGAAATACTTTTAAACCATTAAGCCACCATTTCTCATTGTAGAGTCAAATGGAATAAAAGGAATCATTTAGAAGAAAAATAAATAAATAGAACTGATAATCTGAGGACTTAGTGAAAGGGATGAATCAAAGATGAAACTAAAACTTCAAAACTGAGCTTGACAAACATTTACTGTGAGAGGTATTTATGAGCCTCAGATAAAAAGCTAGAGAAAGATACTTTTATATTTCAATGAATCTGTAACATACTGTTTCACAACAGTGGCACAAAATGTATAAGTTATGTAGCTAGAAAGATTAGACATTAAGGTTAATAATTTGAAGAATGTAAACTTAATCCTTAGAACCTTAAATTTTGATGTGTTCAAGCCTCCTCCTTCACAATCCTAGGTGTCTACATGTGTTTCTCTCCCAGATAGTTCTAATTTCCTTTTCTGGTAAAAATGTAGAAATGCTTTAGTGTCATGACTTCCACCTGAGGGATCCCAAGTGTAAGAAGAGAAATCATTAGGAGGTGGATTTCATGATCACTCGGAGCATAGCTCTAGCCTGAAGTCCAGCAGACCTACTCATTAAGACAAGGAACGTGGCTTTCTGATTTAAAGATGAGAGCTACTGAATTCAGCTGTTCTTCTGTGGTTCTTGCATTGTGTTGCCCTCTGTGATGTCATAATAAAACAAGCATGGAATTTGTCCACATGTAGAAGGCTCGTGGGTTATTTTTGTGGCTGAAAACAATGTGGAGTGTAGCCATGACCAGAGAGGTAGCTGCAGTAGTATGGGGGACTGATCACATGCTTTAAGAAGGGCTTCAAATGTATATAAATGATTGTTATCATTTTCAAGTTGTTTGGACTTTGGATTTGTAGACAGTTTCTGAGCAAAAAAAATGTTTCTATCTGTCAATGTCAGAGTATTAGGATTCTCTAGAGAAACAGAACCAGTGGGCTGTATAATATGCAGAAAAAGATTTACTATGAGAAACTGGCTCACATGATTAGTGAAGTTAACAGGTCTCATGACCCAGGAAAGCTGATGCTTCAGTTCAAGTTCAAAAGCAGGAAAAACTGATGTCTCAGCTCAAGGCAGTCAAGCAGGAGGAAATTCACTTCAATTTGGGGAAAGAGTCAACCTTTCTATTTAGGCCTCCAACTGATTGGATAAGGTCCGCTCACATTAGGGAGGGCAATCTGTTTTACTTAGCCTATTGATTTAAATGTTAAACTCATTCCAAAACTCCCTCACAAAATAGTGTTTGACCAAATATCTGACCGGTGACCCAGTCAAGTAGACACACAAAATTAACAGTCAGTTAG
This sequence comes from Physeter macrocephalus, assembly GCF_002837175.3. Classification (NCBI taxonomy): domain Eukaryota; kingdom Metazoa; phylum Chordata; class Mammalia; order Artiodactyla; family Physeteridae; genus Physeter; species Physeter macrocephalus. The sequence continues at coordinate 29,767,834 of NC_041229.1, forward strand.
TTTTCCCATTTGATAAGTACTTTTGGTGACCAAAAACTCCATCTAGTCAATGTCATGACCACAGTCTTCCCACTGGAAAGCCTTCTGGAAATCGAATATCCATGATTAGAGTTGGTGAAATTGACTTGTTAGTTTCAATATTGTGATTAAGAAGAGCTAAGAATTCAGGACTTAGAGAACATGCAAGGCTCTATGGCGATGAAGAGAGAGAGGCAGGAGTAACAGAATCTTTGACCCCAGAAAAAAGGAAATCATTATAGCCTTATCAATCTCTCAATTAAAAAGCCAAATTAGGCAAAGGAAAGAGAATCCTTCCAAGTTTTATAGCCACAATTACATTTACAGAGACTAGATTAGCAATTACAAATTCCTGTAGCATAGAATGGACTTGAAATATTCTCCTCTGGTAAAGAGCTATACACAAAACTCTTAGCATACTTTTAAAGCATTTATTGAGCATGTACTGAATGCAACAGTTATATTGTGTCTTTAAGGAGATTTGTAAAATATCAATATAACACAGTATCATCTCAAGGAATTTCTTCTCTCCAAATCAATAGGACCATAGAACCAGTATGTCTATATTAGTTGCTAAATAGGTTGAATATCACTTTTGGCATGAAGAAAAAACATATGGTGACATCATCTATTTATTTATAATGTGTTGTGTAAAAGATGCTCTACACCAAGCACACAAATTAGGTTGTGATTTTTTAGACTAACTTTTAAATAGAAAGATATACAAGCAATTCCTATCTTTGTTATTCAACGTGTCCTTAAAATATGTTTAAAAGTGACTTTTTGAAAGTCAAAGGGAAGAACTTTGTGTGTGTCTGTGGGTGGGGGAGGGTAGGTTATTCCCATGAAACTAAACACTATAAAAGCCTTAATAATATTTTGCCTTATAGAAACAATCTTCAACAAGTATTTCCAACATTTCACTTTTTCTAAATTTTAATTTTGTTCCTTTTTTTCATAATTAATATAGTCAGCCAGCTTAATTCATTAAGCATCTAACTGAGGCTAAAAAGTCACAGCTTCAGCCCATCTAACGATGATCTCAATTAGGTTTAAGTTTATAAGTACTGTTCTGTTTAATGCTGGTGTAGGCACTTTCATTTCCCCCATAATACACTTATTTTTATAAATTAATAAGGGCAAAAGGCATTGAAATATCCAGCAAATACACAAGCACTACTAAACAAAGACATCAAACCATGTCATAGCTCAAAATGCTCATCCACTCAGGGCTAAATTTGAATTTCAACAAAAAGCAGTTGGGTATCAATGTGCACGTGTGAAAAGGCAAGTGTTCAGAAGCCTGTGACAGGGAGGACCCAAGGAGCTGCTCCAACACCAGGCTGTAATCTGCAGCTCAGTCCATGAAGAAGGTATATCTGCTGCTGGGGGAGTATTCAGAGGGTGCTGGGTATTCTGACTTCAATAGGGCAAACCTCCTCCAGCCATGATTATTCTGAATGATAAACACATACTTTAAGAAAATGATCAAAGCTGTATATGTTCAGAATATAGTTTTCTAAAAAAATAATATATTGATTAACACAGGAAGTAATATATATAAAGGCTTAACCTAGTATGGAATCCTGAACAATAAATTGTAAAAAATAACAACAAAAAAAAACATACCTGCATTGGATGCCTTACTTATTAATCCATTGAGCCTCAAGTCAGGAGCTGTTGGGCCACTGGGGGTAGGTTTTGGTTCACCCACGTACTGAGACATACCAGAGCCACAAGGATGTAGTTTGAGAATGCATACTCTGAAGTTGGCTATGCTTTGCTTTGTTTTTAGTCACACTATCTAATTGATTTATAAACTTCAAATAATATTATGAATGGAGTGAGTATTTTATGTTTGTCAAAATATTAAGAACTGCTGAGAAACACTACCAAACAGTGACCCTTTGGGGGTGTTTCTAAGTTGCATAAAATTTGATATAGGTACATTTTATGTAATATATTGTATAAGAACAAGAATAAAATGCAAAATTTCAAATAACCTTCTACTTTAAATCTAGTTCTGTGGCTAGGCTTAAGCAGAGAGATTGTTTAAATGAATCAGGACTCTTACCCAGGCTTTGGCATGAAGGCAGGAAATCACTGGGCACAAGGATGAGAGGGAATCATCATAAAATCCATAGGTACTTGGATTATATTTAGACTAAAGTGCACTATTTTACTTCATTCTAAATAAAGCCACCCTAATGAGCTAAGCATGGGTGGGAGTATGTGAGTCTCCATTGGATAAATGCTGAAACATTACCCCAGAGTCATAAATATTTATGTCTGTCTCCCTCTTTTCCTGTCAGTCCATATTGATTTTTCCCTTATTTTTAGACTTCCTTCTTCCCACTTGTGAAACCACCTATTTTTAACTACTAAACCTTGTGCCCCTTGCCCTCTCTGCCCATATACTGCTGCTCTAGCTCTGCATTCCTCATCCTTAAGATCCCTCCAGAGAGACACAAATAGAGCCCATTATCCCTTTTTTTCCTGACACATTTCTGCAGAGAAGTTTCCCCTCCCCTGATGGTCCTAGGAGTGCCCCCAACTGTTTACCTAGCCGGAGGCGGCACACACAAGACACAGACTTGAGCAAAACAGTCCTGACCCTAACCTCATTAGGCACCGCACTTGAGGCTGCATTAGCAAAAACAGATGGTCTGGTTGCAAAGCCATAGACGCCAATCAGGTACACTTTTGGCAAACATGTTCTCTAATCAGGCCCCGTTCAAATGGCATCTGCTGCTCTCTCCCTGCAGGTATAGGTAATGATGCAAAACCTTCTGTACATTTCCTGTTGCACTTGGGGTCTAACAACACACTTATAGAACACGATTCCCAGTTTAAGAAGGGCTGGCTCGCCCAGGCTGAAACAGAAAGGCAAGCAGCAGGACTTTAGGCCAGCATCTTGTGAAGGGCACACAGGTATCTGGCCTCATCCTGTGTGTGTGGAGCTGGAGTCTGGGAAGAGATAGTGTGAAGCAGAAAGGGGTAGCTACAGGACTGGATGCTTCTGGTATCATAAAGGCCAGCCCACCAGCTTAAGGGAAAACATTCAACACTAGGCTGGAAGATAATGTAAGAGAACATATCCATTCATATGATGTTTAAAAACAGATGAAACTGATCTACAGTTGTAGAAATCAGAAAGATCATTACTTATATGGAGTGAAGTTTGTCCAGAAGGGGGCATGAAGAATTTTCTGGGGTAATGAAAATGTTCTGTATCTTGATAGAGTTATGCTCAGATGGTTACACACAATTGTCAAACATATCAAAACAGACATTTAAGACCTGTGCATTTCAATGTATGCAAATTTTACAGTATGATTCTTTCAATGTGAATGTTTAAAAAGAATTTATAATGATACTAGGAATATTTCATAGTGTTAAAAAAGGCAGAAAATTTGTTAATATTATATTAATCACATAAACACAATTTTTTTAAAGATTCAGAAAATATGCCTTTGCCAAAATTATAATGAGTGATATTTTTTCTGATGTTTTCAAATATTTAGAGATTTATTTAGGAATAATTGTGGTTCAGATCTTTCACATGTTTAAAGTATATATATTGATAACTTGACATATGTACACAATTGTGAAACCATCACCACTATCAAAATAATGAACATATACATTACACCTAAAAGCTTCCTCCTGCCCCTTAAAATCAATTCCTTCTTACATCAACCCACCACCATCCAAAAACAACTGTTTTATATTGCTATAGGTTAGTTTGCATTTTCTAGAATTTTATGTAAATGGAATCACACAGACAAAACATATTTTTGTCTGATTTATTCAATCAGTATGATTATTTTGATATTCATCTATGTTGTTGCATGTATCAATAGTTCAATCCTATTTACTGCTGATTGTTATTCCATTGTGTGAGTATATCACAATTCATTTATTCATTCACTATTCGATGGACCCTTTGTTTCCAGTTTGTACTTATTACAAGTAAAGCTGTTATAAAAATTTTTGTACAAGCCTATATGTGTACATGTGTTTTCATTTTTCTTGGGTAAATACCTAGGAATGGAATGGCTGGATCATTTGGTAGGTTTATGCTGAACTTTTTAAGGAAAAGTCAAACATTTTCCAAAATGGTTATACCATTTTATAACCTTACTAGCAGTTTATAAGAATTTTAGGTACTTTCCATCTTTAAAAACACTTGTTTCAGTAGTCCTTTTAAATTGAGACATTCTAATGTAGTGGTAAGTCATTGTGGTTTTAATTATAATTCCCTTAATTGCTAATATGTTGAGCATGTTTCCATGTGCTCATTTGCCATCTGTATGGCTTAGTGAAGTGTTTGTTCAAATGGTTTATCTATTTTCATATTTTTATAATCTCTCTTCAATAAGAAAACAAATAAGAAGAGTTCTTTACATAATGTTTTAAGTCCTCTGTCAGATTTATATTTTCCAAATGTTTTATCTTAGGTCTTAAGTCTCGGTTTTTCTTTTCATTTTCATAAGATTGTCTTATGAAGAGCAAAAGTTTTAAATTTTTATGAAGTACAATGTAAGAATTTTTTTTCTTTTACAATTCAAGCTTTTTGTGTTCTTTTTGCAAAATCTTTGCCATGCTCAAGATTACCGGGAATATCTCCTGTTTGTTTTATTACGTAGTTTCATAGTTTTAGCACTTACATTTAGGTCTATGATTTCTAATTGGTTCCTGTGTCTAAAGAGAAGATCTAAAGATCAACACTTTCTTTTTGTACATGGCTGTCAAATTGTCCCACACCATTCATTAAAAGGTTTTACTTCCCTCACTGAATGCCTTGATGACTTTGTCAAAAATCTATTGATTGTATAATTATGTGTCTATTTCTGAATCTGTAGTCTGTTCCAATGATTTATATATTATCATATATCCATATTATGCAGTTACAATAGTGTTTTGATTATGATAGCTTCATCTTGTCTTAAAATTAAGTAATATAAGAGTTCCAACAAGATGTTTTGTGTTGTTTTTTAAATTTGTTGAGACTATTATGAGTTCTTTGACTTTCTACGCAAGTTTTAGGGTAAGGTTTTTAAATTTCTAACTAAAAAAAGTCTACAGGTATTTTGATTAGTACTGCATTGTGTCAGTTTAGGGAGAATCGAAATCTTAGCATATTAAATCTTCCAATCCATAAGCATAGTAATTGCTCCATTTATTTGGGTCTTCTTCAGTTTCTATCAAGAATATTTTATATACTCATGAATGTGTCTTGCACATATTTTGACAACTAAACTGTTAAATGGGGATCATAAAAGCCCACAACACATGAGGTTATAAATTATGTAAGGGTATACATGTAGAGTGCATCATAAGCACACAGTAACCCCACCATTAGCACCACCTGTCAAATAACTAGAAGCCATTGTAAAATGAAGAAGAAAAAAAAAAAACCCTAAAGACTAGGTATTTCTTCTAAAGACTATTTAACCAAATAATGATTTGGTAAGTCTAGTTTGATTTCAAACCAGCTTTCTTAACCACTATGCTAATCTGTTTCCCAATCAAAAACATTGATTCCGGTAGGATTTGTTTGTTAATGGTTTCAATTCAGGAACTGACTTTAAAATATTTTTGAATATAAGTAAAAATAATCTTATTGGCTTCCCCACTCTCTCACTTCAGAACTCTGTTACTCATAACTGACCCACTCCCTCCATCATACGCCGCATTGCAGTCATTTATACTAAAACTCTGTGCTTCTTTATACAACTACTCTTTCTTTCAAAGTAATTCTTTCCAAATGGAATTGCTAACATATATGATACCGTGTAGGACCTTCAAGGGACTAGAATGAAATACCTTCATTCTTTCAACATGAAAAGTTTAAAAGATGATCTATAGTACATTTTCTTTCTTTTTTTTTTTGGCTGCTTTTGGGTCTTCGTTGCAGCACGCGGGCTTTTCTCTGGTTGCGACGAGCAGGGGCTACTCTTCGTTGTAGTGTGCAAGCTTCTCATTGCTGTGGAGCACGGGATCTAGGCGCGCGGGTTTCAGTAGTTGTGGCACGTGGGCTTCAGTAGTTGTGGCTCGTGGGCTCTAGAGCGCAGGCTCAGTAGTTGTGGCACAGGGGCTTAGTTCCACAGCATGTGGGATCTTCCCGGACCAGGGCTCAAACCCGTGTCTCCTGCATTGGCAGACAGATTCTTAACCACTGCGCCACCAGGGAAGCCCTATAGTACATTTTGTGTGATGAATTTCTAACAATATGCTCATAACTTAGATAAATTACTTATCATCTGTTATAGTAAAATAAGACTCATTTAGAATAATATATTTAATGCTCTTGATGTCATTGCATGAGTAAACCACATTCTATTATTTCCTCCCTCTGTGGATTTCCCAGGGTCTAGTCCATCAATGGTTGTAAGCACATTTCTAAGGCATGGCTCAAATGCATGATTTCCCATTTTGGAATCTTTTTTAAAAATTTTGTCACTAATATTATTTATTTATCTTGAATATTTCTTATGAAACAGAGGCAAACCACCCATTCCTGGCAGAAGATAAAGTTTCATGCATTGTTGAAATTAAGGCAATTTCTATTTTAGCTATTCTACAAAAAAAGTAATTGTTTTCTCTTTTACTTGATGTCTCCCTCAGCTTTTCAAATTTACTTTGTTAGTTTTCAGCACTCACGAAAGACAGATTGGAAGAAGAAGGGGGGGAGCCCTCAGTCGTCCGCCTTTCAGCCTCTCTTAGGATGAAAATTAAGCAAGTCCTCAAGGACATATGGTGTCCCTAGAGTCCTCTGAGCTTGCTGCAAGCGAGGCCTGAAAAGAAGACTTGTGGGTTATGGCTGAAGTGACAATACAGGTCAGTAGAAGAAGACATCTAAAATTAGCTTTCTCCAAAGTATTCAAACCTTGGCTTTTTGATCATATAATACTGAAAGGCTAAGAAAAAGAGAGGAAGTTAAGTCTCATGTAAGTTTGCCTTAGAATTCTTGCTCGAGTGCCAAAATATCATACCACTTAGACACTGCCAAGGTCAAGAATGAGTTTCATACTCTTTTAATCTTTCTTTTTTAAATGTCTCCTTAAGTTTTCCAGAACTCTGAACCCAGCCAAACTTCACCTCACTCCGTTTTCACTGGTTCACTAAGTAAGTTTGATTTGCTATGTACTAGGGATTCAGGAACAAGTAACTCAACATCTTAACTCAGGCATTCACAGTCTAGTCGGAGAGTCAGACTGTGATCAAACAATTCAGGCTTTTGAAATCAGACAGTCTGGGTTCAAGTTATTGCTCCATTACTCATTAGCTATGTGATCTTGGGCAAGTTACTGGTCCAAAAGCCAAGAGAGAGTCCTGAGAGGAGACTTGGGATTTATCTTTCTATCATCCTATATTGCCAAAATGTCTCAAGCTTCAGTTTCATCATGTGTAATATAGAGATAATAAATCACTTACTTCATGGTCTTTCAGTAAGCATCAAAGGAGATAATGTAGATAAAGAGAACACATAGTGTTGCCATGAACTGTTACCTATACAACAGAGGGTAACAGGGGCTAGATAGCTGGTTGGGGATATGTGACTGAGAACAAAGGTAACATCTGAACTGCAATGACACCATTTTCACAAGTAGAGTTGAGAGTAAGGAAGAAATAGTTTTGGTGGGATAATGTTCCTTTTGGAATCCAGCAAAAAGGGTGAAAGAGAGGGCAGTTGTACAAGTATCAACAGGAAGAGAAGTCAGAAGCCAGAGTGTGGAAGGCTTTGAAAGCCACAGAAAGGAATCTGTACTCAATTCATCAGGCAATAGGAAGACATCAAAGTTTCTAAGTGGGAAAAGGGCATGGTAATATCCCTGCTTAGAGAGCTGAGAAAGGGACTATTTAAGGGGGTTCAACAAGAACTTGGTGAGGTAGGAGGCCTGAACTGAATGAGAAACATAGTGATAGAGAAGAGTGCTAAAGCTCTGGAGAAATGGGGGGAATCAGGGCTGCATGAGGTCAAGGATCCTGCTAATTCATCTGAACTGATGATGACTGGCAAGTAGTAAGGACTTAACAAATGTTTTTGAATGAAGGAAAGAGGAAAAGAAGAAAAGATAAATGAAAAAAATGAATATTTAGAAATAGTAGAATGTATGGTGAACCATATCAGGGGTTAATTCAAAATTAGGATGGATGATTTCCTACATCATTAGTGAAGAACAAAATTTTTCATTTAATTTCCTGCATCAGTCAGGGTATACATATATTTATATTTATATTTGTGTGTGTACATGCATGTGTGTGTGTACATGTACATGTGTGCTAAATGCAGATCATGATTTACAATAACCAGGGGATGAGGTTTTTTTAGTGGTGACTAAAATCACTCCTATAAACTGTACACTTACTTATATTGCATTTTTCAAAGACTCTATCAGAACCACCTGTCAGACCCTCCCTTCTCTCCTAATAATTTCAGTGGGAATGCATTATTCACCAATTCTACACCTTATCCCAATTCCACCAAGACCAAACCCACAGTGAAGAAGGATTGGGGTTTCCCCTGGAGTTTCTCACCAGCCGGGGACACTCAGAAGGCAGCATCATATAGTGGTAAGGCCCCAGGCTTTATAACATTAGAAAAATCTGGAACTTCAACACTGATGCTTATAATCTTGCAAGCATGAATAAATCGGTCATTTTCCTCCTCTGCGAAATGGAGAGAACAATCCCTGCCTTGCAGAGTTGTTGTGAGAACAGAGTAGGAGGAGTATGTGTGATGACAAAAGTGACAATGACCGAGACTTCCCCACACCAGGCCCAGTCCTATGTGTTCTCCATACACTAACTCATGTGTTCCTAATGTAGGTGCTGTTATTAATATTTTCCCATTCTGCATAAGACACACATAACAATAAATGCTTAGTAAATAAATGCTTAATCAATGACTCCAATCATTATTTTTTATAAACTTTATCCCACTGGATGGGGTAGCTTTTTAGTGTTACTGTCGCTTACCACATCACCACATTCTGTCACTCCTCCTGTAACACAGGGCAGACAACATGTCTTACTGTTGCCTTTAGTACAGGATCTTAATAACTAAATAAGACAAAACAAAATAAAATATGATAATAAGACACTTAAAATCTTAAAATCTCCCTACTTTTCTTCCACTGACAGTTATTATAGAGTCCATTGTCCTGACTCTAATCTCCTCTAAGTAGAAAGAAAGGATGAGAGGAGAGGGTCAGAGCAATTTGTAGGAGTTCTGTGGCTTTGAGTTAATAAAATTAAGTATATGTACTCATGAGAATGGCAGAGCCCAGAGAAGGCAGATTAGTGGAGTGACTTCTCCTCACAAGAGAAGCACTTGGAGCAGAGACACTAGATTATTCTTCCCAGGGCAGCTCAGTGAGAGCAGCGTGGGCTTGTAAAGGGTAGACAGAGTTGGGATTGGTTACAAGAAAGTGAGAGAGTAAGGAAGGGGGCTGGAGGCTGGTGTGGGTGGCTATAAGCTCACACAAATCTGTATGGGAAAAACAAAAGCTATGCTCCATGACAGCTCCAGGCATGATAAGAGAAGACAGTGCCAAGCCTGCAGAAATGGAGCAGTGGCATAGAGTGTTTCTGAGTCCAGGGACAAGAAAAACCCTTGTTCAATCTGGTGACCCTGAGTGATCTGGGCATGATGCATGTATGGAACTTAAACCCCACAGACTTTATATTTAAACCTCTTCCTACAATCTTGGGTTTGAGCCTTTAGTTCAGGAAAGCCACAGTGTCCAGTGCAGATGTGGTCTCCATAAAAAGACAGTGTTTTGTACCAGGTCAAATTTGACCAAAGTTTTACAGAGAAGGTGACATAAAATGGAACACTGAACATGTGGCCAGGAGTGCCCAGAAGGGTCTGTCTTGCCAGTGTGGCTTCTCACCCCACATCTTCTCTACTACTTCCTTCTGGGCTCTGATGACCAGCTCCCCAACCCAGAGATCATGCCACCCTCGTTCCTTGAGGCATGTCCCCATCTATCCACCGAGGTAACACAAAAGACAAGGAGGACACAGGCCCTGCCTTCTAGAAGCTGATACTTGCCCTAGGCTGGCAGAGTAGTGAGAAGAATACTTGACAAGGAGTCAGAAGACCCAGATTCTAGTCCTGATCTAGAAATTACAGAAATGAGCTTGGACCCTTTTATTCAACATCTCCAAAACTCAGTTTCTTAATTTAAAAAGGGTAATTATTCAAATTTACCTCACAGATTTATTAAGAGGATCAAATAATACTAACAGCTAATATGTATATAGAACTTGCTCTGTGCCAGACACTGTTCTAACTGCTTTTCATATGTCATTTGATTCGTAAACAGCCCTATCTCATAGGTATTAATATTATCCCCATTTTATAGATAACCAAACTGAGGTACATGCAGGTTTAGTAACTTGTACAACATGACACAGCTGATAAGGGGCAGAGCTGAGATTTGAATCCAGACTGCCTCAAGAGTGGTTCCAACCACTGAAAACCATAAAACACTACTCAAATTAGGCATCATTTTTTCTACAAATTGGGATGCAGAGAGGGGATGGACATTAAAGGACTGAACATGAAACAACAGCACAAGTTCACCTGGGACATACAGTAAAGTGCTCAAATCCTGAGGAGATGCTGCAAACATTTTCACAAGTGTTTCCAGCTTGTGGCATTTCCTAGTAGAAAAAAAAGGGGGGGACGTTTGAAGAGAACTTGTCTTGTCTCAGCTGTCCTGGGCAACACAATCTCAGGTGCCTTAATAGTTGCCACATTGGCTCTTTTCTCAAATGGTTTTTCTGCCATGGAAATTGTGCTTTAGAGTGGTAACGCGATCTTCATTATCCAAGTAGAAAAAGCATGAGCACTTCCATTTATGTGTTCTCCAGTAGTTTGCAAGCTCCTTGTCCACAATAGGTACTGAGAAAATCAAGTTGGAGTGAGACAGAGAAGAAGGCAATTCTTTATAGCCCAGTAACACATTAACAGACACATAATCTGAAACAAACAAATAAAGACTTGGCAAGTTGATTGTCAGCCAAGACACACAGGACTTGTTCATAAGTGGGTTATAAAGCAAGGGAAATACAGATTCTGGGTAAAGCTAACTGTACAGTTGAATCCACAAACATGCCTCATTTGAATCTTATATTCAACTAAGTCTTTAAATTTTGGTTGAATTATGTTTAAACAAGTGTAAAATCATTGTGAGGATGTACAAATGACATGTGCTTATAAGGTAATGTGCATTTACTTTTGAAAAAGGTGAGACATTTGCAGGTGTTGGACAATATTATTAGGAATATCTAGGTATAAAAGTTTTTGTAGGTAAAGTTTAACTCAGAGTAGACTTTAGATTTAATCAGACTAGGGACAAAAAGATTTTTGTTATTTTCTCAAAGCGCACACACACACACACACACACACACACACACACACACATACACACACTATGAATATAAGCGTCAGGGAAGCAGTGGGTGTTGCTGGGTGGTGAAGGCTTGATAGATATCCTGCCATAAATATCAGAAGTAAACTCATTCTCTCTCCTGACACATGTTTGAAAAAAATATTTCTCTCCAAACCATACGACTCTAATAACCTTGGTGGTAGCCTTGCCAGTTCTGATGGAGCAAGAGGCCATGACACTTGATGCCACAGATTTCCTTGTCATCTCCTCCACTGATGCATTCTGGCCAGTTACTGGGCTGCATAAATCTGTCATGTGCTAATCTGCCTGCAGTGTCAAGGAAAGCAGAGATGAAGTCTTGACATATGAATCTTCTGTCTCGAAAACTCTCTGCTGGGCTCTGCCGAATGCATAAAGAGCTGCCCGCTGAGTGGAGTTCTGATTAACTGCATTGACGTGTACCCACTGAAGCTTCAGTGAGATTGTGCATTGTCAGTCAGCTGTCTCCTGGGTGCTGAATTCTCATTTAAGCTTTTGTATTTAATGGGAAACTCAGAGTTCTCTCACGCTCTGGAGTTCCAAATGAAGTTCAAATCAGATGTAATTTACAGTTTTATAAAGGCTATGTAATATTTTCTGTCTCTGTAAGTAGCCCAGAAATGAAATTGCCTCTAATGGTTATAACTTTTCATTCTCAAATTTGTATTAATTTGTGCTCCTTAACAAGCTAAAAACATTTCTCCACCAAATACATCTGTATGGGGGTTATACTCATGCATGTTAGTGTTCCCAGGTATGGAGCTGTTGCATTTTAGCTGCTTTGACTTGATTTCTGTTGTTTTAAGGGCAATTTGAATGCATGGGATTCATTGGAACACAGATGCACTCTCCCTATCCTTCAAAACAATCAGCAGTTAGATTACAACAGGCTGTGATCAATGTGGGGCTTGCATGGAAGTATAAGCCAACATGTGCCTAATTGTTTAGCAACAAACATAGACCCCGTAAAATGCTCTGAAAGTTAACATTCTCTTTAAGAGCAAAATCAAATATTGCATTCTGGTCCTATGGAACTGAACACAGGCATCTAAGAGTCTACAGGTACTACAGTTTCCCTATAGAATAATAGTGCTGTTTTAATACAACAAGATTTTTGGTGGAGGTGTGTGGATTTTAGCAAAGTCTTTAAAAAGTTTGCAGTGCTGCTAATCTTATGCATACACTGGAATGTAGTGCCAATACCACTTAACCAAGCATAAAGTCTACATCTGGGTAGAACAATTTCTGTAGGAAAGACATGCTAACAGAATACTAAAATCTGAACTAGGTAAGAACAAGGAAGTATTTATAACCTATTTTTAAACGGTTTTGAACATGTCTCACTATATAAGTTTCTGACTTTGATTTTTTTTAATTAATTTATTTGTTTATTCATTTATTTATTTTTGGCTGTGTTGGGTCTTTGTTGCTGTGCACGGTCTTCCTCTAGTTGCAGGGTGAGCAGGGCCTACTCTTTGTTGTGGTGTGCAGGCTTCTCATTGCAGTGGCTTCTCTTGTTACAGAGCAGGGCTCTAGGTGCATGGTCTTCAGTAGTTGTGGCATGCAGGCTCAGTAGTTGTGGCTTGTGGGCTCTAGAGCACAGGCTCAGTAGTTGTGGCACACAGGCTTAGTTGCTCTGAGGCATGTGGGATCCTCCCAGACCAGGGTTCAAACACATGTCCCCTGCACTGGCAGGCAGATTCTTAACCACTGCACCACCAGGGAAGTCCCTGACTTTGATGTTTTGACTTCCTTTCCTTGAAAAACAACTGGACTTTCCTGATATCCCCTAAAAGCCCACATGACCCCCACCTTAACAGAAGAGTTCTTGTTTACACAACTGCTAATATGAGAGGTCAAATAAATATCATAAGAAATTTAAGAAGGATCAGTCAGGGTCCACTCAAGAAAAAAGAAACCACACCAGTTACTGTAGTAAAAATAATTTAATAAAGGAAATTGTTTAAACAGGTACTTGAGAACCAAACCAGCAAAAAAAGAGAAGAATGAGGTAACACAGAACAGTAATTACCAAAGGCAGCTAACCACTTCATAGAAGGGAAGAAGTAGAGCTTGTTAGAACCTATTAGTTTCAACCAGGGCTTCATGGGAAAACTTATGCAGTCACATAGCACCCTATGTTCAGAAAGGTCCCAGACTTGGTTTACTGCTCTGTTGTCACCGTCTTGTAATTCATAAGTTTTTCACAAGGGGCTCCTCATTTTCAGTTTGAACTGGGCTCCTCAAATTATGGAGCTGGTCTTGGCTTGAATTATACAAAATTACTCTGTTTTTAGATCAAAATGTTCAAATGCCAGCAATTTCATATGATTCAACACAGTGAAAGCTTATAGAGGAACCCTGTGGAACTGAGACTCAGCATGCTGAAAGACAAGCATTATCCAGCTAGTACTAGAATCTCTGAGGGCCTGTGAGACTGATTCTGGGAGTGTGAATAATTGAGATCTGAAACTAGCACAGTTACTGAAACCAACTGCCCCTGTTGGGATAAAGTAGCTTTGCTGGTTCTGACACTGACAGAAACAGGAAACAAACAGAAATCTAAGTGTGTCCCTTTCCCTATTCCAGTCATCCAGTCTCCCTCTTTTGTCCTGTTGACAAAACTGAACAGGGAGCTACCTGGCAAAGGAGAAAAAATGGTTTGCAGAGGCCCAGGCCCAAGTTCACAAAGAAAGACTAGAAGGGTAGTCTTGGAGCCTAGTACCAATAGCTGAGTAATGACCATAAGGGGAAGGAAGTATAAAGGACACTAAGACAAATAACTAGGAGCAGTGGCTCCTGTGAAGTCAGAATTAAGAGAATAAACAGAAGGTAACTACACTGAAAATATACATCTTAAAGTTATCAAATAGAGAGCATAAAAGATTTTCTGGGAAGTTTAAAAATAATTTATAAATTTTAAAAAATCAAGAGATTAAAAAAAGGAGTGGTCACTGCTGAAAACTGCTCTATTGTTCTGGAAGGTCAGACAGAAGAAATATAGCACAATAGAGAGTATAAATAAAAAGTCATAGAAAGCATGAGTGAAAAAGATAAGGGCTATAAAAAAAGAGAGAGGGTCCAAATAAATAAAATCAGAAATGAAAAAGAGAAGTTGCAACCGACACCACAGAAATATATAGGATTATAAGAGATTACTACAAACAATTATATGCCAATAAAATGGACAACCTAGAAAAAATGGACAAATTCCTAGAAAAGCACAGTCTCCCAAGACTGAATCAGGAAGAAATAGAAAATATGAACATACTGATTTCCAGTAAGAAAATTGAATAAGTAATCAAATAACAAAAAAAAAATTCCTAACAAACTAAAGTATAGGACCAAACAGATTCACAGGTGAATTCAATCCAATATTTAAAGAAGAGTTAACACTTATCCTTCTCAAACTATTCCAACAAATTGTGGAGGAACTCCAAACTCATTTTATGAGGCCAGCATCACACTGATACTAAAACCAGAAAAGACATCACAAAAATAAGAAAATTACAGGCCAATATTACTGATGAACATAGATGCAAAAATCCTCAACAAAACATTAGCAAAATGAATCCAACAATGCATTAAAAGGATCGTATACCATAATCAAGTAGGATTTATCCCAGGAAAACAAGAATGGTTTAATATCTATAAATCAATCAATGTGATTCATCACATTAACAAATTGAAGAATAAAAATCATGCAATCATCTCAACAGATGCAGAAAATTTTTGGACAAAATTCAACATCCACTTATGATAAAAATTCTCAACAAAGTGTGCATAGAGGGAACATACCTCAACATATTAAAGGCCATATATGACAAGCCCACAGCTAACAACAGACTCAACAGTGAAAAGCTAAAAGCATTTCTCTAAGCTCAGGAACAAGACAAGAATGCCTACTTTAACCACTTTTATTCAACATCATATTGGAAGTCCTAAACACAGCAGTCAGACAAGAGAAAAAAATAAAAGGAATCCAGATTGGAAAGGAAGAAGTAAAATTGTCACTGTTTGTAGATGACATGACACTATATATAGAAAACCCTAAAGATGCCACCAAAAAATGGTTAGATGTCATCAATGAATTCAGTAAAGTTGCAGGATACAAAATTAACATACAGGAATCAGTTGTGTTTCTATACACTTACAAGAAAGTATCAGAAAGAGAAATTTTTTAAAAATCCCATTTACAGTTGCATCAAAAAAAATATCTAGGAATAAATCTAACCAAGGAGGCAAAAGATTTATAATTGGCAAACTATAAGACATTGATGAAAGAAATTGAAGATGACAGAAACAAACAGAAAGATATACCATGCTCATGGATTGCAAGAATTAATATTGTTAAAATGATCATATAACACAAGGCAATCTTCAGTTTCAGTGCACTTCCTATCAAAATACCAAAGGCATTTTTCACAGAGCTAGAACAAATAATTCCAAAATTTATATGGAAACACAAAAGACCCTGAATACCCAAAGCAACCTTGAGAAAGGAGAACCAAACTGGAGTTATAATGTCCCCTGATTTTAAACTATACTACAAATCCACAGTACAAACAGCTTGGTACTTGCACAAAACAGACACATAGCTCAATGAAACAGAATAGAGAGCCCAGAAATGAACCCATACTTACATGGTCAATCAATCTATGACATAAAAGGCAAGAATATACAAAGGGAAAAACTGAGCCTCTTCAATAAATGGTGTTGAAAACACTGGACAGCTACATGCAAAAGAATCAAACTGGACTATTCTCTCATGCTATATACAAAAACAAACTCAAAATGGATTAAAGACCTAAATGTCAGACCTGAAACCATGAAACTTATAGAAGAAAACATAGGCAGTACGTTTTTTGACATCGTCTTAGCAATATTTGGGGGAATATGTCTTCTCAAGGCAAGGAAAACAAAAGCAAAAACCAACAAATGGTACTACATCAAACCAAAAAGATTTTTCACAGCAAAAGAAACTACCATCAAAAGAAAAAGGCCACCTACTGAATGGGAGAATATATTTGCAAATGATATATGTGAAGGGGGGTTAATATCTAAAATATGCAAAGAAATTATACAACTCAACATCAAATAAACAAACAACCCAATTAAAAATGGGCAGAAGACTTGAATAGACATTTTCCCAAAGAAAACATACAGATGACGAAGAGACACATGAAAAGATCCTTAACATCACTAGTCATCATTGAAATGCAAATTAAAAGCACATTGTGATATCACCTCACTACTGTCAGAATGACTATCATCAGAAAGACAACAAATAACAAGTCTTGGTGAGGATGTGGAGAAGAGAGAACCCTGGTGCACTATTTGTGGGAATGTAAATTGGTGTAGCTAATATGGAAAACAGTATGGTGGTTTCTCAAAACATTAAAATAGAACTATCATATGATCCAGAAATTCCAGTCCTGGGTATTTTTCTGAAGAAAACAAAAACACTAATTTGAAAACATATATGCACCTCTATAGTCATTGCAGCATTCTGTACAATGACCAATATACGGAAGCAACCTAAGTGCCCATCCAAAGATGAATGGACAAAGAAGAGTCCTTATAGTGAAATAAAAATAAAAATAATGAAATCTTGCCATTTAAGACAACTTGGATGGATCTACACTAAGATTATTATGCTAAGTGAAATAAGTCAGACAGAGAAAGACAAGTAGCATATGATTTCACTTATATGTGGAATCTAAAAAACAAAACATGAACAAATATAAAAAATCAGAAACAGAGTCATAGATACAAAGAACAAACAGGTGGTTGCCTAAGGGGAGGAGTGGTGGCTGGATGACAGAAATAAGTGAGGGAGTTTAAGAGGTACAAAATTTCCAGTTACAAAATAAATGAGTCACTGGTATGAACTGTACAGTGTGGGGAATTTAGTTAATAATAATGTAATATCATTGTAGAGTGACAGACGGTAACTAATCTTACCGTGGTGATCATTTTGTAATTTATAGAAATACTGAATCACTATGTCATGCAACAAGAACTAACATACTGTTGTAGGTCAATAATAGTTCAAAAACAAACAAACAAATGCATATAAAAAGAGATTAGATTTGTGGTTACCAGAGCAGGGGGCAGGGAGGGAAGGAGGAATTGGATGAAAGTGGTCAAAAGGTACAAACTTCCAGTTATAAGATAAATAAGTAGTAGAGATGTAATGTACAACATGATTAATATAATTAACACTACTGCATATTATATATGAAAGTTATTAAGAGAGTAAATCCTAAGAGTTTTAATCACAAGGGAAAACTTTTTTTTTCTTTTTCTTTTATTTTGTATCTACATGAGATGATAGATGTTCACTAGACTTATTGTGGTAAACATTTCCTGATGTATGTAAGTCAAATCATTATGCTATACACCTTAAACTTACACAGTGCTCTATGTCAATTATATTTCATTAAAACTGGAAGAAGGGCTTCCCTGGTGGTGCAGTGGTTGAGAGTCCGCCTGCTGATGCAGGGGACACGGGTTCGTGCCCCGGTCCGGGAGGATCCCAAGTGCCGCGGAGCGGCTGGACCTGTGAGCCATGGCCGCTGAGCCTGCGCGTCCGTCCGGAGCCTGTGCTCCACAACGGGAGAGGCCACAACAGTGAGAGGCCCGCGTACCGCAAAAAAAAAAAGAAAAAAACAAAAAAACTGGAAGAAAAAAAAGATGTTAATTGTTTAAAAAAAAGATGATAAATAGTATATCATTATAAGCAATGATGCTTGTAAATTTTTTAAGTCAAATAAGAAGTAAAATCATATAAATGGTGTGATTTTAACTACATAAACATAATAAAATAACTTTGCATAAAGGGAATATAGGAAATATATACACCAGTATGTTAATTGTAATTTTGAGTTTGATTGTAGTTTGAGTAGATTTTTTTTACATTCATTTATAATTTACAATGATAAAAATGTGCTTAAATTTTTTTCAACAATTATATATAAAGAGAGATAAGGGTCATAAAGGATAGATTCAAAAAGCTAACGTGTGAAAATAGAAGCTTTGAGGTACAAAAACACATTATACACGAAGAATAAATAGAAGAAAAGTTTCCAGAGCTAAAAAATTTGAGGCTTCAGACTCACCAAATCATAGGCAAAATAAGATATTACCAACCTAGATATCCTGGTGAAATTTCTAAACTCCAAAGTTAAAGAAATCTTTTTGCAAGCTTCCAATCAGTGAGAACTGGTTACTTACAAAGGTAAGAGAATTAGAATAGCTTCAAATTTCTCATCTACAACATAGGAAACTAGGACGCATTAAACATTTATTGACTTTAGACAGGTTAGGAGAAGTAGCCATTAAAATCAAGAACAGATGAGGCAAATTTTACTTTTTTGAAGTTTGTGTGATTGTATATGTAACAAAATCCTAAAAACCTATTAGAGGGGGCTTATCAAAGGCAGATAGGAGCCAACATGAAACCTCCCAATGGCTAGAATGGAACAATCTGAGCAACATAATAGTGTAACATTATATTATAACCCAAAATCTAGAATAAATATCCATGAGGACATATTTATATAAGTAAATGATTGATTGATTGATTGAATAAATAAATAAACAAGAAGAGAACAATCTTTACAGAGCAATTCCAAATAAGATATGTAGATGCTCTCTCTTCAAAAAGGTTAAGCTTAATTATCCTCCTTCTGCCTTGTCTGTGGGCTGGTCTTAGCAACCTCCATGTAAAAAAATAGAATATGAAAATGTGGGGGGAGAAACCTGGCAAACACTAGCTCAGCCAGGGTCAATGTCAGCAGTGATATGTCATGTTGATAGCATGTACCTCCTCATAGGATATGATCAGAAGGGTGCTACCCCCAACTTAATCATGACAAAAACATCAGATGAATGCACACTGATGAACATTCCAGAAAATACCTGACCAATAACTTTTCATAACAAGGAAAGAATGATAATCAGTTACAGACCAGAAGAGACTAAGAACACCTGGAAACTAAATGTAATAATGTGTTATCTTGGATTAGCTCCTAGAACAGAAAAGGACATTGTGGAAAAACTGGTAAAAGCCACATAAAGACTGTACTTTGGTTAATAATAATGTACTTATGTTAGTTTCTTTGTTGTGACAAAGTACCATGGTAATATAAGATACAGTATGATAAACTGCATGTGGGATGTGTGTATTTTCTGTAAATCTAAAGGTATTCAAAAATAAAAAGTTTATTTTTATAAAACCTGTAAGAACTAATAAAAAACTGCTAAGGTAGGTTAATACAAGATTAAGTATTTAAATATCAAGTTTTATTAATATTAGCAAAAAAAATCAAACATACATACAATAGTGAAAACAACTACTAAAATGTCCAGGAAAAATTATGAAATCTATAAAACTAGGAAGACCTGAAAATATTGAGTATTGTCCATATTTCTGAATGGGAAGATTTAATATTAAGGACTTATTAAACCTTTCTCAGTTAATATATCAATTTAACTTAATTTCAAAAGCATATTTTATATAACTGTACAAAATGACAATAAAGACCATATTTGATCATCAATATGGAAGAACTGACAGGAAAGTTTAGAAAAACACAAATAGTCAAAGGAGACTTATCCTGCCAAATATTAAAATTTATCATTATTTTCTAGTAATCAAAAGAATATGACTCAGAAATAGATAGAAATAGGTCAGTGGAACAGGTCACAATGTCCAGAAACAGATCTAGGTAATTTACTGGATGAAAAGATGACATTTTAGTTAAGTAGCAAATTAATTAATTATTTAATCCAACAATTGCCTAATTAATAAATCAATTCAACACATACTTGTTGAGTGCCTACTAAGTTCAAGATACTAGGATACAATAAAGAACAAGACAGTCTAAGTCTGTCCTCACAGAATATTCATTCTATATGTGAGAAAGATGATAAGCAAATACACAAATAAATGTACAAAATACTACCAGGTAGTGCTATGAAGAAAAATAGAGCATGCTAAGAAAATTGAGAGTAACAGAGGAATCAGAATGCCTTCTTTGAGAAGGTGACATATAACAGATCTGAGCAAAGAGAAAAGTTAATTCTTGCAAATATTTGAGCAAGAAGTATTTTTGAAATAGAATAAAGAAAGTACCATAACCCAGAGGGGATGAATCTTGTCATGCTCCAGGAAAAGAAATAAGGACAGGCAAGAATCATAGGAGAAGAGATTGGAAAGGTTGCCCAGAGTCAGAAAATGTCATGCTTTGCTGGCTTTTACTCTAAGTGAGATGGGAAACTTCTGGGGTGGTATGAATACAGGAGATTTGACTTATTCTGTAAAAGAATCACTCTGACAGCTCCATGGTAAGTAGACCATAGGAAGTCAAGAGTGGAAATGAGGAGCCTAGTTAGGAATCTACTGCAACATTCAAGGAGAAAAAGAGATGACAGTGGCTTGGACTAACTGTTAGAGATGGTAAAAAGTTGTTGGATTTTTAATATATTTTGAAGGCAGAGCCAACTGGACTTATTTATAGATTGGATGTGGGATTTGAGAGAAGGAGTGGAATCAGAAATGATTCCAAAATTTTTGGCATGAGCCACTGGGTGAATGATGGTATATTTTTCTAAGGTGGAAAAAACAGGTGTGGAACAGATTGTTGTTTTTGTTGCTGTTTGTTTTTTAATTGGTGGGGAGGAGTTGGTGTGTGTAGTCAGAATCAGAGGCTCAATTTAAATTTGAGATGACTTTTAAACATTCAAGAGAGATGTTGAGTAAATATTAAATATAAATCTGGAATTCAAAAGAAAGATACATATTTGGGAAGTTATCAACTAAAGAAACCGGAGGAGTAAGACTGATATGCCTACATTTAGAAGTTGAGAGAAGGTACATTTATCAACAGAGTTTAGAGGCACCAGTGAGGTGGGACAAAAGACCAGAGCATCTGCTATTCCTCAGACCAAATGAGTAAAAGAAAAAAGGAATGACAATCTATAAAATGCAGCCAAAATACTGATCAAGATGGAGACTGAGGCTCTGTCTTTGGATTTTGCAAAGTTGAACACCTTTTCATCAAATAACCCCAGCACAACCTGTTAATAAGACAAAGTTGAAATTATTGCTTACTGGGTAAAAGAGAATATCATCTAGAAAAAAAAATTAGACATATACTCCACATCATATACAACAATCTGGATAAATATCTAATTATGAAAAATTAAACTAAAACAGTATAATTTTTCTATTATTATATCCCCAAAGAATGCATGCATGTATTGCTCCCCTCCTTCCCTGCCTCACTCCCTGTACCCTCATCCCTGCTCCTCTGGAAAGTACCAACAAGGAAGCTTTTGCCTTAAGCTCTACTTTCTGGAACATCCAGGCTAACTCCTTTATCAGTTTTCTATGTTTGCATAAGAAACCATAGCTAAAGTTAATGTCTTAAAGCAACAGTGATTACTAGGTCTTGGGATTCTGTGGGTTGGCAGGGAGCTCCAGCCTGAATGAACTCATGAGGTTGCATTTAGTTCCACTGAAACAGCCAAGACTCTCTCTCCACTGGGTCTTTCTCTCTCTGTGATTTCTCTTCTAGGCAGAGAAAGGAAGTTAGCCAGGTTGTCCACAGGCAGCAGTGACCTAAAGGAGTGAAAAAGAAAGCTACCCGTTCTCTTAAGGCTTAGTTTCAGACGCTGCATGACATTACTTTTGCTGCATTCTATTGGTCAAAACAAGTCAAAAGGCCAGACCAGATTCAAGGGGGAGGTGGTGGGAATAGACTACACCTCCAGATGCCAGGAGCAGCAAATCACATTGCAAAGGGACATGGACACAAAGAAGCATGATTCACTGAGGGACATTATAAAAATAATGTAATCCAAATCCTCTCTCACAAAATCAGTCTTTTTATATATTTTCCCTGAATAACCTCTTATTTGGGGAAAGTCATTCCCCACAAGTGATTATGCAGCTTCTGTAGGAACACGTGAATCAGGATAAAAAGAAGGGTCACCTGCTTAGGCAGCCAGATATGTCAAATCAATCCTGGCAACAGATGGGACAGGAGCTCTCACAACCATATCACTCGCAGCTACATCCTCAAGGATGATCTCAAGGAGATTTAACAAGGCAGCTGACATTATTCTTTTATATGCTGCTCACATTTTTTAAAACAGACAACCATAGTGAAGAAGTGTGCCTCAGAGTAATTTGTAATGTAAAATCTGGCAGGAAACACTTGATTGAAAATTGAGTAGGTGACATGGTTGGAAGTGAAAGGCTCTCTGCTGTTATCCCTGGTCATTGTGAAGCTACAAAGAATGCAAGGATACCCAAACTTGAATGTACAGGGGCTTCTGCTGAAAGAAATTACCAGAATGAAATTTTCAAGCAGTTTTCTGTATGGCCAACAGAAGCCAGTGCTAGTACTGTAAGAATTAAGAGTATTTGTGACAGTTAGAAAGAGGTGCCTCTTTCTCTAGGGGCTGCAGCTCCACCTGAGTGCTCAGACAGGCAACCATGGTGCAAGCTGGATTCCAGGCCCCCTCACCGCTCAGCCAGCACAACCTGCACAGTCAGAGGCAATGGCCCTGGATTATTAAAGCGAGCTAGAGGGAGTATGAGCAAGGAAAAGCAATCAGGAAGTGGCAGTGCCAAAGAAACAGAAAACGCAATGACAAGTCTGTATTTCAACCAGTTCTAATCCATCATGTAGGTTTTCCTCGTGAAACAGAAGAATAAAACATCTAATCTAATGAAAATATCTGTAATCCATTTTCAGGGAGATAGAAGATAACAGCAAAGTTATGAAACAAGAAGAGATCAGGACAAATTCCCTGATAAAACAAATACTCATTGGAATCTTGAGTAGTAGAATTAATGTTTCAGAAAGAGATAATGGAACAGAAAATAGACTCTGTAAACATATACGAGACCGTGAAAGAAAATAACAAGAATGACAATTCAAGAGAGGGTGACAAAATTATAGACAATACTACACGAAGAAGCAACTCAAGATTAATTGAATTTCCTAAAGGAGAATACAGAACAAATGGGAGAAATTTATCAAGAGCGAAGAGTGAAGAAAACTTTCCAGAACTTTAAGAAAAAAAAACCCTGAAAAGTTAAAAACTTAAAATTGATATCTAGTTTCCAGAAGAAAAATAATATGCAGACTCTAGCATTAGAACACATTCTAGTGACATTCTTAATCTTTAAGAAAATAATTTTTTTCTTATCTTTGAACTAAAAGGAAGAAAAAAAAGAAAAGATTTTCAAAAGTGATTTTTTTAAAGGAATCTTAACATACCTAAATTGCTGGAAGAAACTGGTTTGACATTTCTTAGGGGAGAGTGTGATACAGCAGTACTATAGAAATAAAAATAAAGAAATTTCTAAAAGTAGCAGAAAGACAGAGATTTGCAAAAGTCGCCAAAAAATTTACCCTTAGTTTTTTTCCAGAAAAAGTGAGTTACACTCTAGAAAGCAATTTAGCATTAACCTGAACGTTTTACAAAATGCATTGTCACTAAAGTCTCCAATAACCTCTTAACTGTAAAATCCAGTGGTCAGTTTTTAATCCAGATTTTGACTTTTCAATGGAATTTGACTTTTCTGTAGAATTTTAAAGTATTGCTCACTTTTTTCTTCAAAATATTTTCTGCCTTGGATTCTGTAACACTTCTTTCTACTATAGTGACTGTCATAAGAATAACCTGAGAAATTAATTAAGAATTAGATTCCCAGGTATCACTCCCAGAGATTCAGATTCTGAAGGTCTGGTCAGAACCTAGGAATCCAATCTTTTAAATTAGCAAATCAGTCACATCTGAGACTGTAGACAACTTTGAGAAACATGCTCTATTAATTCTCATTCTACTTAACTGCTGCTTCTCATTCTGTCTCTCTTTATCTCCTACTTACACTAGCCTCCTGAAAACAGGTTGTCTTTGGGGTTTAATGCTTACCCTGCTGAGGTTCTCCACTCCCCAGTGGAGTTTCACCCACTCCCATGTTATCAACTGCTTTTTGTGTTTTGGACATTTACACACAAATATCTTGCTGTCACCTCAGAATCACTGTATCCAAAGCCAGATTCATTAATATCTTAGCCTTGACACTGCTTTGACTTTAATTCCCACTGATGTCACCACCACACCCAGCTCCCAGAAGTTTGCAGTTCCAACTTTAAAACAGTTGCTTTAGATTTTTCTCCCATATTTTTGTTTTTATTTCCATTTGTCTAGGACGTGGGTCAAAAAGGATCTTGCTGTGATTTATATCATAGAGTGTTCTGCCTATGTTTTCCTTTAAGAGTTTTAAAGTGTCTGGCCTTATATTTAGGTCTTTAATCAATTTTGAGTTTATTTTTGTGTATGGTGTTAGGGGGTGTTCTAATTTCATTCTTTTACATGTAGCTGTACAGTTTTCCCAGCAACACTTACTGAAGAGACTGTCTTTTCTCCACTGTATATTCTTGCCTGCTTTATGAAAAATAAGGTGACCATATGTGCATGGCTTTATCTCTGGGCTTTCTATCCTGTTCCATTGATCTATATTTCTGTTTTTGTGCCAGTACCATACTTTCTTGATTACTGTAGCTTTGTCGTACAGTCTGAAGTCAGAGAGCCTGATCCCTCCAGCTATTTTTCTTTCTCAAGATTGCTGTGGTTATTTGGGGTCTTCTGTGTTTCCATACAAATTGTGAAATTTTTTGTTCTACTTCTGTGAAAAATGCCATTGGTAGTTTCATAGGGATTGCATTGAATCTATAGATTGCTTTGGGTAGTATAGTCATTTTCACAATGTTGATTCTTCCAATCTGAGAACATGGTATAACTTTCCATCAGTTTGTATCATCTTTAATTTCTTTCATCAGTGTCTTATAGTTTTCTGCATACAGGTCTTTTGTCTCTTTAGGTAGATTTATTCCTAGGTATTTTATTCTTTTTGTTGCAAAGGTGAATGAGAGTGTTTCCTTAATTTCTCTTTCAAATTTTTCAGCATTAGTGTATAGGAATGCAAGAAAATTTTGTGCATTAATTTTGTATCCTACCACGTTACCAAACTCATTGATTAGCTCTAGTAGTTTTCTGGTAGCATATTTAGGATTCTCTATGTATAGTATCATTTCATCTGCAAACACTGACAGATTTACTTTTCCTTTTCCGATTTGGATGTCTTTTACTTCTTTTTCTTCTTTGATTGCTGTGGCTAAAACTTCCAAAACTATGTTGAATAATAGTGGCGAGAGTGGACAACCTTGTTTTGTTCCTGATCTGAGAGGAAATGGTTTCAGTTTTTCACCATTAAGAATGATTTTGTCTCTTTAGGTAGATTTATTCCTAGGTATTTTATTCTTTTTGTTGCAAAGGTGAATGAGAGTGTTTCCTTAATTTCTCTTTCAAATTTTTCAGCATTAGTGTATAGGAATGCAAGAAAATTTTGTGCATTAATTTTGTATCCTACCACGTTACCAAACTCATTGATTAGCTCTAGTAGTTTTCTGGTAGCATATTTAGGATTCTCTATGTATAGTATCATTTCATCTGCAAACACTGACAGATTTACTTCATCTATTGAGATGATCATATGGTTTTTCTCCTTCAATGTTTTAATACGGTGTATCACATTGATTGATTTGCATATATTGAGGAATCCTTGCATTCCTGAGATAAACCCCACTTAATCATGGTGTATGATCCTTTAATGTGCTGTTGGATTCTGTTTGCTAGTATTTTGGTGAGGATTTTTGCGTCTATGTTCATCAGTGATGTTGGCCTGTAGTTTTCTTCCTTTGTGACATCTTTATCTGGATTTGGTATCAGGGTGATGGCGGCCTCGTAGAATGAGTTTGGGAGAGTTCCTCCATCTGCTATATTTTGGAAGAGTTTGAGAAGGATAGGTGTTAGCTCTTCTCTAAATGTTTGATAGAATTCGCCTATGAAGCCATCTGGTCCTGGACTTCTGTTTGTTGGACAATTTTAAATCACAGTTTCAATTTCAGTGCTTGTGATTAGTCTGTTTATATTTTCTATTTCTTCTTGGTTCAGGCTCAGAAGGTTGTGTTTTTCTAACAATTTTTCCATATCTTCCAGGCTGTCTATTTTATTTGCATATAGTTACTTGTAGTAATCTCTCATGATCCTTTGTATTTCTGCTGTGCCACTTGTTAGTTCTCCTTTTTCATTGCTAATTCTGTTGAATTGAGTCTTCTCCCGTTTATTTGAGACATTTCCTGTTTTTTGAGGTAGGATTATATTGCTACAAACTTCCCTCTTAGAACTGCTTTTGCCGTTTCCCATAGGTTTTGGGTCATCGTGTTTTCATTGTCATTTGTTTCTAGGTAATTTTTTATTTTCTCTTTGATTTCTTCAGTGAACTCTTGGTTATTTAGTAGTTTATTGTTTAACCTCCATGTGTTCGTATTTTTTACAGATTTTTTCCTGTAATTGATGTCTAGTCCCATAGCATTGGGGTTGGAAAGTTACTTGATACGATTTCAATTTTAATAAAGTTACCAAAGCTTGATTTGTGACCCAAGATATGATCTATCCTGGAGAATGTTCCATGAGCACTTGAGAAGAAACGTATTCTGTTCTTTTTGGATGGAAAGTCCTAAAAATATCAATTAATTCCATCATGTTTAATGTATCATTGAAAGCTTGTGTTTCCTTATTTATTTTCATTTTGTATGATCTGTCCATTGGTGAAAGTGCGGTATTAAAGTTCGCTACTATGATTGTGTTACTGTCGATTTCCCCTTTTATGGCTGTTAGCATTTGCCTTATGTATTGAGGTGCTCCTCTGTTGGGTGCATAAATATTTACAATTGTTATATCTTCTTCTTGGACTGATCCCTTGATCATTATGTAGTGTCCTTCTTCGTCTCTTATAATAGTCTTTATTTTAAAGTTTATTTTTTCTGATATGAGAATTGCTACTCCAGCTTTCTTTCTATTTCAATTTGCATGGAATATCTTTTTCCATCCCCTAGTTTCTTTTTTTTTTTAATTTTATTTATTTATCTAATTTTGGCTGTGTTGGGTCTTCATTGCTGCACACGGGCTTTCTCTATTTGTGGTGAGTGGGGGCTACTCTTTGTTGTGGTGCACAGACTTCTCATTGAGGTGTCTGCTTCTCTTGTTGAGGAGCAGAGGCTCTAGGCATGCAGGCTTCAGTAATTGTGCCGTGATGGCTCTAGAGTGCAGGCTCAGTAGTTGTGGCACACGGGCTTAGTTGCTCTGCAGCATGTGGGATTTCCCAGACCAGGGCTCGAACCAGTGTCTCCTGCATTGGCAGGCAGATTCTTTACCACTGCACCACTAGGGAAGTCCGATCCCCTCACTTTCAGACTCTATGTGTCCCTAGGTCGGAAGTGGGTCTCTTGTAGACAGCATTTATATGGGTCTTGTTTGTGTATACATTCAGCCAGTCTATGTCTTTGGTGGGAACATTTAATCCATTACCATTTAAGGTAATTATCGATATGTATGTTCCTATTATAATTTTCTTAATTGTTTTGAGTTTGTTATTGTAGGTCTTTTCCTTCTCTCGTATTTCCTGCCTAGAGAAGTTCCTTTAGCATTTGTAGTAAAGCTGTTTGGTAGTGGTGAATTCTCTTAGCTTTTGTTTATCTGTAAAGGTTTTAATTTCTCTATTGAATCTGAATGATATCCTTGCTGGATAGAGTAATCTTTGTTGTAGGTTTTTCCCTTTCATCACTTTAAATATGTCTTGCCACTCCCTTCTGGCTTGCAGAGGTCCTGCTGAAAGATCAGCTGTTAACCTTATGGGGATTCCCTTGTATGTTATTTGTTGTTTTTCCCTCGCTGCTGTGTGTCATTTGTTGTTTTTCCCTTGCTGCTTTTAATATGTTTTCTTTGTATTTAATTTTTGATAGTTTGATTAATATGTGTCTTGGCCTGTTTTTCCTTGGATGTATCCTTCCTGGACTCGATTGACTATTTCCTTTCCCATATTAGAGAAGTTTTCAACTATAATCTCTTCCAATATTTTCTCAGTCCCCATTTTTTTTTCTCTTCTTCTTCTTGGACCCATATAATATGAATGTTGGTGCATTTAATGTTGTCCCAGAGGTCTCTGTGGCTGTCCTCAATTCTTTTCATTCTTTTTTCTTTATTCTGCTCTGTGGTGGTTATTGCCACTATTTTATCTTCCAGGTCACTTATCCGTTCTCCTGCCCCTGTTATTCTGCTATTGATTCCTTCTAGAAAATTTTTAATTTCATTTATTGTGTTGTTCATCATTGTTTGTTTGCTCTTTAGTTCTTCTTGGTCCTTGTCTAATGTTTCTTGCATTTTTTCCATTCTATTTCCAAGATTTTGGATCATCTTTACTACCATTACTCTGAATTCTTTTTCAAGTAGACTGCCTATTTCCTCTTCATTTGTTAGGTCTGGTGGGTTTTTGCCTTGGTCCTTCATCTGCTCAGTGTTTCTCTGTCTTTTCATTTTGCCTTAACTTACTGTGTTTGGGGTCTCCTTTTCACAGGCTGCATGTTCATAGTTCCCGTTGTTTTTGGTGTCTGCTCCCAGTGGCTAAGGTTGGTTCAGAGGGTTGTGTAGGCTTCCTGGTGGAGTGACTGGTACCTATGTTCTGGTGGATGAGGCTGGGTCTTTTCTTTCTGGTGGGCAGGACCACGTCCGGTGGTGTGTTTTGGGGTATCTGTGAAATTACTATGATTTTAGGCAGCCTGTCTGCTAATGGGTGGGTTTGTTTTCCTGTCTTGCTAGTTGTTTGGCATAGAGTGTCTGGCATTGTAGCTTGCTGGTTGTTGAGTGGAGCTGGGTCTTACCATTGAGATGGAGATATCTGGGAGAGCTTTTGCCATTTGACATTACATGGAGCCAGGATATACCTGGTGGACCAATGTCCTGACATTGGCTCTCCCACCTCAGAGGCACAGGCCTGATACTGGCTGGAGCACCAAAACCCTGTCAGCCACATGGCTCAGAAGGCAAGGGAGAAAAAGAGAAAGAAAGAAAGAAAAAATAAAATAAAGTTATTAATATAAAAAATAAAACATAAAAAATTATTAAAAATTAAAAAGTAATTTAAAAAAAGAAACAAAGAAGAGAGCAACCAAACCAAAAAACAAATCCATCAATGATAACAAGTGCTAAAAACTATACTAAGAAAAACCAAAAACGGACAGACAGAATCCTAGGGCAAATGGTAAAAGCAAAGCTATACAGACAAAATCACACAAAGAAGCATACACATACACACTCACCAAAAGAGAAAAAGGTAAAAAATATATACCTGTATATGAAAAAGAAAAGGAAGAGAGCAACCAAATCAGTAAACAAATCTACCAATGAAAATGAACTCTAAATACTAAACTGAGATAAACATAAAACCAGAAACAAATTAGATGTAGAAAGCAAACCCTAAGCCTACAGTTGCTCCCAAAGTCCACTGCCTCAATTTTGACATCATTCGTTGTCTATTTAGGTATTTCAGAGATGCAGGGTACATCAAGTTGATTGTGGAGATTTAATCTGCTGCTCCTGAGCCTGCTGGGAGAAATTTCCCTTTCTCTTCTTTGTTCACACAGCTCCTGGGGCTCAGCTTTGGATTTAGCCCCGCCTCTGTGTGTAGGTTGCATGAGGGTGTCTGTTCCCCACCCCGACACGAAGGGCTTAAAGGAGCAGCTGATTAGGGGGCTCTGGTTCACTCAGGCCAGTGGGGAGAGAGGGGTATGGAATGTGGGGTGAGCCTGCAGTGGCAGAGGCTGGTGTGACGTTGCAACAGCCTGAGGTGCACCGTGTGTTCTCCTGGGCAGTTGTCCCTGGATCACGGGACCCTGGCAGTGGAAGGCTGCACTGACTCCCAGGAGGGGAGGTGTGGATAGTGACCTGTGCTCGCACACAGGCTTCTTGGTGGCTGCAGCAGCAGCCTTAGTGTTCGATGCCCGTCTCGTGTCTGCGCTGATAGCTGTGGCTTGCACCCGTCTCTGGAGCTCATTTAGGTGGTGCTCTGAATCCTCTCTCTTCAAGCATCCAGAAACAATGGTCTCTTGCTTCTTAGGCAATTCCTGACTTTTTCCTGCACTCCCTCCCAGGTAGCTATGGTGCACTAGCCCCCTTCAGGCTGTGTTCACACAGCCAACCCCAGTCCTCTCCCTGGGATCTGAACTCCGAAGCCAGAAACTCCACTCCCAACCCCCACCCACCCCGGCAGGTGAGCAGACAAGCCTCTCAGGCTGCTGAGTGCTGGTTGGCACCTATCCTCTGTGCAGGAATCTCTCCACGTTGCACTCTTCACCCCTGTTGCTGTGCTGTCCTCTGTGGCTCTGAAGCTTCCCCCACCCACCCACTGTCTCCACCAGTGAAGGGGCTTACTATTGTGTGGAAACTTTTCCTCCTTCACAGTTCCCTCTCTGAGGTGCAGGTCCCGTCTCTATTCTTTTGTCTCTGTTTTTTCTTTTTTCTTTTGCCCTACCCAAGTACATGGGAAGTTTCTTGCCTTTTGAGAAGTCTGAGGTCTTCTGTCAGCATTCAGTAGGTGTTCTGTAGGAGTTGTTCCACATGTAGATGTATTTCTGATGTATTTGTGGGGAGGAAGGTGATTTCCATGTGTTAGTCCTCCATCATCTTGAAGGTCTCCCCTATCACTTACTTTTTATTTTTTCTGATGATAAAGGTCATAAAGTCTATTTTTTTTATCATCTTTATTGGAGTATAACTGTTTTACAATAGTGTGTTAGTTTCTCCTTTACAACAAAGTGAATCAGTTATACATATACATATGTTCCCATATCTCTTCCCTCTTGCGTCTCCCTCCATCCCACCCTCCTTATGCCACCCCTCTCGGTGGTCACAAAGCACAGAGGTGATCTCCCTGTGCTATGCAGCAGCTTCCCACTAGCTATCTAATTTACATTTGGTAGTGCATATATGTCCCTGCCACTCTCTCACTTCGTCACAGCTTACCCTTCCCCCTCCCCATGTCCTCAAGTCCATGCTCTAGTAGGTCTGTGTTTTATTCCCGTCCTACCACTAATCTCTTCATAACATTTTTTTTCTTAGATTCCATATATATGTGTTAGCATACAGTATTTGTTTTTCTCCTTCTGACTTACTTCACTCTGTATGACAGACTCCAGGTCTATCCACCTCATTACAAATAACTCAGTTTCATTTCTTTTTATGGCTGAGTAATATTCCATTGTATATATGTGCCACATCTTCTTTATCCATTCATCTGTTGATGGACACTTAGGTTGCTTCCATGTCCTGCCTATTGTAAATAGAGCTGCAATGAACAGTTTGGTACATGACTCTTTTTGAATTATGGTTTTCTCAGGGTATATGCCCA
>NC_041229.1:29802029-29802962 GCF_002837175.3 Physeter macrocephalus
AGTGTTCCATGAGCACTTGAGAAGAATGTGTATTCTGTTGTTTTTGGATGGAATGTCCTATAAATATCAATTAAGTCCATCTTGTGTAATGTATCATTTAAAGCTTGTGTTTCCTTATTTATTTTCATTTTGGATGATCTGTCCATTGGTGAAAGTGGGGTGTTAAAGTCCCCTACTATGATTGTGTTACTGTCGATTTCCCCTTTTATGGCTGTTAGTATTTGCCTTATGTATTGAGGTGCTCCTATGTTGGGTGCATAAATATTTACAATTGTTATATCTTCTTCATGGATCGATCCCTTGATCATTATATAGTGTCCTTCTTTGTCTCTTGTTATAGTTTTTACTTTAAAGTCTATTTTGTCTGATATGAGAATTGCTACTCCAGCTTTCTTCTGATTTCCATTTGCATGGAATATCTTTTTCCATCCCCTCACTTTCAGTCTGTATGTGTCCCTAGGTCTGAAGTGGGTCTCTTGTAGACAGCCTATATATGGGTCTTATTTTTGTATCCATTCAGCCAGTCTGTGTCTTTTGGTGGGAGCATTTAATCCATTTACATTTAAGGTAATTATCGATATGTATGGTCCTATTACCATTTACTGAATTGTTTCTGGTTGTTCGTGTAGGTCTTTTCCTTCTCTTGTGTTCTTGCCTAGAGAAGTTCCTTTAGCATTTGTTGTAAAGCTGGTTTGGTGGTGCTGAACTCTCTCAGCTTTTGCTTGTCTGTAAAGGTTTTAATTTCTCCATCAAATCTGAATGAGATCCTTGCTGGGTAGAGTAATCTTGGTTGTAGGTTTTTTTCCTTCATCACTTTAAATATGTCCTGCCACTCCCTTCTGGCTTGCAGAGTTTCTGCCGAAAGATCAGATGTTAACCTTAATGGGATTCCTTTGTGTGTTATTTGTTGTTTTTCCCTTGCTGCTTTTAATA
>NC_041229.1:29803462-29806549 GCF_002837175.3 Physeter macrocephalus
GAATTTTGTCAAAAGCTTTCTCTGCATCTATTGAGATGATCATATGGTTATCCTGCTTCAGTTTGTTGATATGGTGTATCACGTTGATTGATTTGCATATTTTTTTTTTTTTTTTTGTGGTATGCGGGCCTCCCTCTGCTGCGGCCTCTCCCGTTGCGGAGCACAGGCTCCGGACGCTCAGGCCCAGGGGCCATGGCTCACAGGCCCAGCCGCTCCGCGGCACGCGTGATCCTCTCAGACCGGGGCGCAAACCCGGTTCCCCTGCATCGGCAGGCGGACGCGCAACCACTGCGCCACCAGGGAAGCCCAGTATCGTATGTTTTTGAGCTCCTGTACATAGGGAATTTGATTTTTTCCTGTTAATTGTTTCATATCAATTTGATTATTAGGCCAGCCAAAGAACCTAAAAGGAAAGAAGGAATTACGTTTTCTTCCTCTATGCCGTGCTCTATTGTAGCGTTACTGCATATTTAGAGCTGGAAGGACAGATGGGAGGGGGAGATTTTGCAATGAGAATCGAGCCCAGAGCATTTTGATAGGCAGTCCTCGGGGTGACTTATAGACTGAGGAGTCAGATTCCAGCCTAATGTTATTTCTCTCATTAATCTGAAAGTGGATGAAGGGGACCAAGGTGCATGCATGGGGAGTTCTAGCCCTAATCCTTACCTATTGCTAGTGGCCAGTTATCAGCTCCATTTCTAAGAACTGTGCTTTCCAGCAAGCAACAGTATTGGTTTTAAAAATCCTCCAACATGTCTATTATTTAAAAATTTAAAGAACACCTTCAGGTTTTTAGTTTTGGTATAAAATTTTGTTAGACTTTATAATATGTAACTTATTTGAGCAGCCTATTTAAAATTTACTTTACTTTATCTTCTTCCCTCCAATGAGAAATGAATGAATAGCCATTGGGTGAGTGACCAAGTAATTTACTTTCTAGACCATTCCCTCTGTAACACAAGTGCTTACATTCTCAAAGTTGTTTTTTTAAGTAATAATCACTGAATCAATTTCTAATGCATTTTATATTGTAATGAAGATCCTTCAATGCATTAATTAATTGCTTTTAAAATCTTATAAGTGAAATAGCACAGCAGCCCATTTTGGCTAAAATGGCAGCACAGTTTATGGCTAAATAACCAAAATTTTTTGTGTTTATGCAAATTGATCTAATTCAAAGGAATCTGATTGTGCAATTGAAGGCAAATAAACCTCTCTTTGTGCAGTTGCCTTGGAGGTGAGGATGATAATCTCTGCATACAATTTAAGGCAATTATGTGTATTTTTCTGTCTTTAGGAAGCCTGGATAAATCAAAGTTAATTTTAGTTGTACCAGTCCTTCCAGTGGCTATAGTCTTGTAATAAACTCTTAACCGTGGTTTGTTCAGATATTTGCATTTAATGCTTTCTTGTGTCCATGCAGTACTTTAAAGGGTGCCATGCCATAACTTTATGAGTGTTAATGAGCCAAAGTCTGATCTGTTTTATGAAATTCATTTGGCAGCTGTGAAGACTTGCTGTTGCTTCCCTACCCAACCCCCACCCGCCAAAGTCTTTGGAATCAGTATGTTAATGAAGACTTGGTATCTCAATATGAAATTTGCACAGTGGGAGTTCCGAGGTAATGTGCCCTGACAGAGAGCTTAATGTCTGCCTCTTAGGGAGTGAATGACAAAGAGGGGATAGGCCAGCTAAGTGCTTTCACAGTCAGGCTGCCTGGGTCTTTCTAAAGTCGGTCTGTGTCTTCAGTGTGTGCACTCTCTGTGTCTCAGTGTCTTAGAAATCTCCTCTCTTCTGTCAGCCAGGCCTCCTTGATTGTGATCTCTTAATACCACACAGTAGATTGGGTTGGATGAGCCCCATCACCCTTTTTTTTTTTTTTGGCCTCACCACGCCACATGTGGGATCTTAGTTCCCCTACCAGGGATCCAACCGGTGCCCTGTGCAGTGGAAGCGAGGAGTGTTAACCACTGGACCGCCAGGGCAGTCCACTTTTGTTTTTAAATTGAATGAAAGATTCTTTAAATTCTTTAGTGCTTTACAAGTTTCACGCACATGATTTCATATACTCCCATAATAACCCTTTTCCCCCTTATCCCTATATTCCCTCCCCCCAACGAGTAACCACTAGTTTGTTCTTTACATCTGCGAGTCTGCTTCTTTTTTGTTTTATTCACTGGTTTGTTGTATTTTTTAGATTCCACATATAAGTGAAATCATATAGTAGGTGTCTTTCTCTGACTTATTTCACTTAGCATGATGCCCTCCAAGTCCATCCATGTTCCTGCAAATGGCAAAATTTCATTCTTTTTTATGGCTGAGTAATATTCTATAGTATATATATATATACCATATCTTCTTTATCCATTCATCTGTTGATGGACACTTAGGTTGCTTCCATACCTTGGCAGTTGTAATTAATGCTGCCGTGAACCTTGGGAGCTCCATCACCTTTGGATGAAAGACTTCAGCTTTCAAACACATTGCTTTGTGTAATTCTATGCAGCGCTCTTTCATTTTTCAAGAGAACATTAGGTCACTGTGGACATCACAAGAAGTGCTCTTATAGGATGCTCCTAAATAGTGTCAACCTAAGTCCACGTTGGCTGGGGACAGTCTGGTTTATACCTTTTGCCCTGGACTCCTGAATAATAGCACCTCTTTTTTTTTTTTTTTTAAATTTTATTTATTTATTTATTTATTTATTTTTGGCCGTGTCGGGTCTTCGTTTCTGTGCGAGGGCTTTCTCCAGTTGCGGCGAGCGGGGGCCACTCTTCATCGCGGTGCGCGGGCCCCTCACTGTTCCGGCCTCTCTTGCTGCGGAGCACAGGCGCGCAGCCTCAGTAGTTGTGGCTCACGGGCCCAGCCGCTCCGCGACATGTGGGACCTTCCCAGACCAGGGCTCGAACCCGTGTCCTCTGCATCGGCAGGCAGATTCTCAACCACTGCGCCACCAGGGAAGCCCTGGCACCTCTTTTTAACACATCCTGATTTGGATGATAAATTACACGCTGCATGTAGCTGGGAGGTGTCTTGTGGACCAGTGTCCTGAGGTTGGTTCTCCCATCTCAGAGACACAGCCCTGAC
>NC_041229.1:29806842-29824699 GCF_002837175.3 Physeter macrocephalus
AAGAAAAAAGGGGAAAATAATAGTATATCTTGCTCCCAAAGTCCACCTCCTCAACTTGGGATATTTCTCTGTCTATTCAGGTTTTCCACAGGTGCAGGGCACTTCAAATTGATTGTGGAGCTTTAATCTGCTGCTTCTCAGGCTGCTGGGAGAGACCTCCCCCTCTCCTCTTTGTTCGCACAGCTCCTGGAGTTCAGCTTTGGACTTGGCCCCGCCTCTGTGTGTAGGTCGTCCGAGGGCGTCTTCCCTTCCCTCAGACAGGACGGGATTAAAGGAGCAACTGATTCGGGGTCTCTGGCACAGGCCAGGGGGAGGGAGGGGCACGGATGCGGGGTGAGCCTGCGGCGGCAGAGGCCAGCGTGATGCTGCACCGGCCCGAGGCGCGCCACGCGTTCTCCCGGGGAAGCTGTCCCTGGATCCCGGGATCCTGGCAGTGACGGGTTGCACAGGCTTCCGGAAGGGGAGGTGTGGAGAGTGACCTGTGCTCGCACACAGGCCTCTTGGTGGCGGCAGCAGCAACCCTAGCGTCCCACACCCGTCTCTGCTGTCCGCGCCGACAGCCGCGACTCGCGCCCGTTTCTGGAGCTCCTTTACGCGGTGCCCTTAATCCCTTCTCCTTGTGCCCCAGGAAGCAAAGAGGCAAGAAAAAGTCTCTTGTCTCTTCGGCAGCTCCGCGCCAGTTTCTCTCATTTACTTTTAAACCAATTAATTTTTAATCACTCATTATACTCTTAACTGTGATCTCTACCTATTCAATATTCCA
Organism: Physeter macrocephalus; assembly: GCF_002837175.3. Lineage (NCBI taxonomy): Eukaryota > Metazoa > Chordata > Mammalia > Artiodactyla > Physeteridae > Physeter > Physeter macrocephalus. The sequence continues at coordinate 29,807,606 of NC_041229.1, forward strand.
GGGATTCTCAATCCTCCATGTACATTAGAAGGACTTACTGAGTTTTTTTTAAAGATACCAATGCCTGGAAGCCATCTTCACTGATCTGAGATGGGAACAGGTACAGGCTGTTAGGACATATAGGACTTTTTAAAAAGCTCTACAAGTGATTCTAATGTGTAGCCAATGTTTAGAGTCACTGTAACACTCTTCTTGAACTCTGAGTTTATATCAAATTCCTGTTTCTTAGTCTTGGTGTTTGCCAACTGTGGGCACCAAATATGCAAAGAAAGTATGGTGTCTCAGAATTCACATGTGATTAGATATTAACAAAAAGATATAATCCCTATGAGTAGCGAAACTAACAAAATAGGCCCAATACAAAACCTAATATGGGTCTTTCATCCATATCCTTTGAGCATGAGGAGTGGATTTGATTCAACAAGGATGTGTTTCATAGATGAGAGGGAAGAAGATATGTAATTTGGAAGTAGAGGGTCTATGTGGAAGACTAGAGGGAACAGGGAGAATTGGGGGAGGTGGGGAAGGACTTCCACACACTCTTGTCACACAGACAGGAGTGATGCCCCTCTACTTTCTGAGGACGTCATTCCTCAACCTTCTCTCCCCATCCAGTAGGTGGGAAAAATCATAAAAGATAAGGAAGAGTTAGTTGCTCCTGCCTCTAAATAGAGACATGTGCAAAAAGCTTGTGTCAGGGATAACTAGATGAGTCCTTCAAGATTGCACAGATTAGGACACAGATGGAATGTTTAGGTTTAGACTTTTAATGCATTCCTTCACTCAGAAATTTGCTTTCTTCAGAAATCTTTACAAACCAGCTCTTGACTTCTTACTCGCTACCTCCTTAAATTTCCAACTAATCTATACTTCTCAACATTTCCTGATTATACTCCATCCACTTTCACCATCAAACTATTATGAGGATATGACTCTGGATGCATTTCACCTTATGAATAGCTACCACTGTGGATGCTCAGTGAAAGTTTTTGGAATGAATGTGCTATATTAAATTGTATAGGATGTTAGCTTCCAAACAAGATGGAGCAGTAATTCGTTTACCATCCCATCTAAAAGAACCCAAAAATGGACAAAATATATGAACTAGCAGTTAACCCTATGATTTCCCCATCTTACTGCCTTGAGAGAGTTTCTAGTCTGGAGCATAAGGAAAGAAAACCCAAGCAGAGCTTGACCAACTCTGTAATCATAGAGATATTGCTGATCGTCCAAGGCAGCCAGCATTCTCAGGGCAGATTACTAGAGAGAAGAGAGTTGTACAGAGAGAAAACTCCACAGATATGCAAAGAGTTGAGTATTCAGCTGAGTACAGGTCAGCTCATATGTGTGAGGAAACTACTCCTGGCCACGGAAAAAACACTCAAAATAATTAGAGGTAACAGTACCTGGATCGTGCCTGATCCCACCAGTGAAACTGGAAAAACCTGAAGATTCACAGAGCATTCAGTAGAGTACACAGAATGCACTGCCTTCAGCAGTGGAGAATAATTAGCCTTAGGATGAGCAGTATTCTGCTCCTGCTCAGCAAATGTTAAAAGTAAGGTCTGAAAGTATCAAACTGTTTCCAAGGAATGTAACTGACAAGTTACAAGTCCAAGAATATTTACAGGAATTATAAAAGTACCAAAAATCCAAAAAGATAAAGTCTATGTCTGGCATTTAATAAAAAACTACCAGGCATGAAAAAAAGTGGGAAAATATGACCCATAATCAGAAGTGACAACAATAAAACATGACACAGAACTGATAAAAGATGTTATAATTTGCAGATAAGTACTTTAAAAGTTATATGACTGTATTCCTCATGTTCAATAATTTAAGAAGAAACTTGAAAGACAATTAAAAAAAAACCCCAAAAATTAATTAAAACACCCAAATAAAAGCTACAATGTATGAAATGAAACAAACTGACTGAGAATAACTGTAGATTAGATATTGCAGAAGAGAAGATTAGTGATCTTGAACACATAGCAATGGAAAATCATTGAAATGAAACATAGAGAGAGAATTAGGAACCAAGATGGTGGAGTAGAAGGACATGCTCTCACTCCCTCTTGTGAGAACACCAGAATCACACCTAGCTGCTGGACAATCATCAATAGGAAGACACTGGAATTCACCCAAAAAGATACCCCAGATACAAAGACAAAGGAGAAGCCACAATGAGATGGTAGGAGGGGCACAATCACAGGAAAATCAAATCCCATAACTGCTGGGTGGGTGACTCACAGACTTGAGAACACTTATACCACAGAAGTCCAACCACTGGAGTGGCAGTTCTGAGCCCCACATCAGGTTCCCAACCTGGGGGTCTGGCAACAAGGGGAGGAATTCTTGAGAATCCGACTTTGAAGGCTAGTGGGATTTGATTGTAGGACCTTGACAGGACTGGGGGAAACAGAGACTCTACTCTTGGAGGGCACACACAAAATAGTGTGTGCATCAGGACCCAGGGGAAGGAACAGTGACCCCAGGGGAGACTGAACCAGACCTACCTGCTAGTGTTGGAGGGGCTCCTGCAGAGGCAGGGGGTGGCTGTGGCTCACTGTGGGGACAAGGACACTGGTAGCAGAAGTTCTGGGAAGTACTCCATGGCATGCGCCACCCAAGAGTCTGCCATTAACGCCACCAAAGAGCCCGGGTAGACACCAGTGTTGGGTTGCCTTAGACCAAGCAACCAACAGGGAGGGAACCCAGACTCACCCATCAGGAGTCAAGCAGATTAATGTTTTACTGAGCTCTGCCCAGTAGAGCAACAGTCAGCTCTACCCACCACCAGTCCCTCCCATCAGGGAACTTGCACAAGCCTCTTAGATAGCCTCATCCACCAGAGGGCAGACAGCAGAAGCAAGAAGAACTACAATCCTGCAGCCTGTAGAACAAAAACCACATTCACAGAAATAGAGACAAGATGAAAAGACAGAGGGCTAAGTACCAGATGAAGGAACAAGATAAAACCCCAGAAAAACAACTAAATGAAGTGGAGATAGGCAACCTTCCAGAAAAAGAATTCAGAACAATGATAGTGAAGATTATTCAGGACCTCGGAAAAAGAATGGAGGCAAAAATGAATAAGATGCAAGAAATGTTTAAAAAGACCTAGAGGAATTAGAGAACAAAGAAACAGAGATGAACAATACAATAACTGAAATGAAAACTACACTAGAAGGAATCAATAGCAGTATAAGTGAGGCAGAAGAACGGATAAGTGACCTGGAAGACAGAATGGTGGAATTCACTGCTGTGGAAAAGAATAAAGAAAAAAGAATGAAAAGAAATGAAGACAGCCCAAGAGACTTCTGGGACAACATTAAACGCAGCAACAATCATATTATAGGGGTCCCAGAAGGAGAAGAGAGAGAGAAAGGACCAGAGAAAATGTTTGAAGAGATTATAGTCGAAAACTTCCCTAACATGGGAAAGGAAATACCCACCCAAGCCCAGGAAGCGCACCGAGTGCCATACAGGATAAACCCAAGGAGAAACCCACCAAGACACATAGTAATCAAACTGGCAAAAATTAAAGACAAAGAAAAAATATTCCAAGCACAAGGGAAAAATGACAAATAAAAAACAAGGGAACTCCCATAAGGTTAACAGTTGATTTCTCAGCAGTAACTCTACAAGCAAGAGGGGTGTGGCATGATATACTTCAGGTGATGAAAGGGAAGAACCTACAACCAAGACTACTCTACCAGCAAGGATCTCATTCAGATTTGGTGGAGAAATAAAAACCTTTACAGACAAACAAAAGCTAAGAGAATTCAGCACCACCAAACAAGCTCTACAACAAATGCTAAAGGAACTTCTCTAAGTGGGAAACACAAGAGAAGAAAAAGACCTACAAAAACAAACCCAAAACAATTAAGAATATGGTCATAGGAAGATACATATTGCTAATTACCTTTAACGTGAATGGATTAAATGCTCCAACCAAAAGACACAGGCTTGCTGAATGGATACAAAAACAAGACCCATCTATATGTTGTCTACAAAAGACCCACTTCAGACATAGGGAAACATGCAGACTAAAGTGAGGGGATGGAAAAAGATATTCCATGCAAATGGAAATCAAAAGAAAGCTGTAGTAGCAATACTCATATCAGATAAAATAGTCATTAAAATAAAGAATGGTACAAGAGACAAGGAAGAACACTACATAATGATCAAGGGATCAATCCAAGAAGAAGATATAACAATTATAAATATACATGCACCGAACATAGGAGCATGTCAATACATAAGGCAACTGCTAACAACTATAAAAGAGGAAATCGACAGTAACACAATAATAGTGGGGGACTTTAACATCTCAGTTACACCAATGGACAGATCATCCAAAATGAAAATAAGTAAGGAAACAGAAGCTATAAATGACACAATAGACCATATAGATTTAATTGATATTTATAGGACATTCCATTCAGAAACAGCAGATTACACATTCTTCTCAACTGCGCACAGAACATTCTCCAGGATAGACCACATCTTGGGTCACAAATCAAGCCACAATGAATGTAAGAAAATTAAAATCATATCAAGCATCTTTTCTGACCACAATGCTATAAGATTAGAAATGAATTACAGGGAAAAAAACGTAAAAAACACAAACACATGGAGGGTAAACAATATGTTACTAAATAACAAAGAGATCACTGAAGAAATCAAAGAGGAAATCAAAAAATACTTAGAGACAAATGACAATGAAAACAAGATGATCCAAAACCTATGAGATGCAGCAAAAGTAGTTCTAAGAGGGAACTTTATAACTATACAAGCCTACCTCAAGACACAAAAAAATCTCAAATAAACAATGTAACCTTACATCTAAAGGAACTAGAGAAAGAAGAACAAACAAAACCCAAAGTTAGCAGAAGGAAAGAAATCATAAACATCAGAGCGGAAATAAATGAAATAGAAACAAAAAAAAATAGCAAGGATCAATAAAACTAAAAGCTGCTACTGTGAGAAGATAAACAAAATTGATAAACCATTAGCCAGACTCATCAAGAAAAAGAGGGAGAGGACCCAAATCAATAAAATTAGAAATGAAAAAGGAGAAGTTATAGAGACACCGCAGAAATACAAAGTATCCTAAGAGACTACTACAAGTAACTCTATGCCAATAAAATAGACAACCTGGAAGAAATGGACAAATTCTTAGAAAGGCATAACCTTCCAAGATTGAACCAGGAAGAAATAGAAAATATGAACAGACCAATCACAAGTAATTAAATTGAAACTGTGATTAAAAATCTTCCAACAAACAAAAGCCCAGGACCCGATGGCTTCACAGGTGAATTCTATCAAACAGTTAGAGAAAAGCTAACACCCATCCTTCTCAAACTCTTCCAAAATATTGTGGACGAAGGGACACTCCAAAACTCATTCTATGAGGCCACCATCACCCTGATACCAAAACCAGACAAAGGTACTACAAAAAAAGAAAATTACAAACCAATATCACTGATGAATATAGATGCAAAAATCCTCAACAAAATACTAGCAAACAGAATCCAACAACACATTAAAAGGATCATACACCATGATAAGGTGGGATTTATCACAGGGATGCAAGTATTCTTCAATATACACAAATCAATCAATGTGATACACCATATTAACAAATTGAAGAATAAAAACCATATGGTCAACTCAATAGATGTAGAAAATTCTTTCAAATTCAACATCCATTTATGATAAAAACTCTCCAGAAAGTGAGCATAAAGGGGACCTACCTCAACATAATAAAGGCCATATATGACAAACCCACATCAAACATCATTCTCAATGGTAAAAAACTGAAAGCATTTCCTCGAAGATCAGGAACAAGACAAAGATATCCACTCTCACCACTCTTATTCAACATTGTTTTGGAATTCCTAGCCACGGCAATTAGAGAAGGAAAAGAAATAAAAGGAATACATATTGGAAAAGAAGAAGTAAAACTGTCACTGTTTGCAGATGACATGATACTATACATAGAGAATCCTAAAGATGCCACCAGGAACCTACTAGAGCTAACCAATTAATCTGGTAAAATTGCAGGATACAAAATTAATGCAGAGAAATCTCTTGCATTCCTGTACACAAATGATGAAAAAATATGAAAGAGAAATTAAGGAAACACTCCCATTTACCATTGCAACAAAAGAATAAAATACCTAGGAATAAACCTACCTAGAGAGACAAAAGACCTGTATGCAGAAAACTATAAGACACTAATGAAAGAAATTAAAGATGATACCAACAGATGGAGAGATATACCATGTTCTTGGATTGGAAGAATCAATATTGTGAAAGTGACTATACTACCCAAAGCAATCTACAGATTCAATGCAATCCCTATCAGATTACCAATGGCATTTTTTATGGAACTAGAACAAAAATCTTAAAATTTGTTTGGAGACAGAAAAGACCCAGAATAGCCAAAGCAGTCTTGAGGGAAAAAAACGGAGCTGGAGGAATCAGACTCCCTGACTTCGGACTATACTACAAAGCTACAGTCATCAAGACAATATGTCACTGGCACAAAAACAGAAATATCGATCAATGGAACAAGATAGAAAGTCCAGAGATAAACCGACACACCTTTGGTCAACTAATCTATGAGAAAGGAGGCAAGTATATGCAATGGAGAAGACAGTCTCTTCAATAAGTGGTGCTGGGAAAACTGGATAGCTACATGTAAAAGAATGAAATTAGAACACTCCCTAACACCATACACAGAAATAAACTCAAAATGGATTGGAGACCTAAATGTAAGGCCAGACACTATAAAAGTCTTAGAGGAAACATAGGAAGAACACTCTTTGACATAAATCACAGCAAGATCCCCACCTCCAAGAGGAATGGAAATAAAAACAAAAATAAACAAATGGGACCTAATGAAATTTCAAAGCTTTTGCACAGCAAAGGAAACTATAAACAAGATGAAAACACAACCCTCAGAATAGGAGAAAATATTTGCAAACGAATCAACAAAGGATTAATCTCCAAAATATATAAACAGCCCATGCAGCTCAATATTGAAAAAACAAACAACCCAACCAAAAAATGGGCAGAAGACCTGAATAGACATTTCTCCAAAGAAGACATACAGATGGCCAAGAGGCACATGAAAAGCTGCTCAACATCACTAATTATTAGAGAAATGTAAATCAAAACTACCATGAAGTATCACCTCACACCAGTTAGAATGGGCATCATCAGAAAATCTGCAAACAACAAAACTCTAGAAACAATAAATGCTGGAGAGGGTGTGGAGCAAAGGGAACCCTTTTGCACTGTTGGTGGGAATGTAAATTGATACAGCCACTATGGAGAACAGTATGGAGGTTCCTTAAAAAGCTAAAAATTGAATTACCATATCATCCAGCAATCCCACTACTGGGCATATACCCAGAGAAAACCATAATTCAAAAGGACACATGTACCACAATGTTCACTGCAGCACTATTTACAATAGCCAGGTCATGGAAGCAACCTACATGCCCATCGACAGATGAACGGATAAATAAGATGTGGTACATATATACAATGGAATATTACTCAGCCATAAAAAGGAATGAAATTGGGTCATTTGTAGAGACATGGATGGATCTAGAGAGTGTCATACAGAGTGAAGTAAGTCAGAAAGAGAAAAACAAATATCATATGTTAGCGCATATATGTGGAACCTAGAAAAATGGTACAGATGAACTGGTTTTCAGGGCAGAAATTGAGACACATATGTAGAGAATAAACATATGGACACCAAGGGGCAAAGTGGTGGGGGCTTGGGTGGGGTGGTGTGATGAATTGGCCGATTCGTATTGACATGTATACACTGATGTGTATAAAATTGATGACTAATAAGGACCTGCTGTATAAAAAAAAAGAAGAAGAAAGAAACAGAGAAAAAATAATGAAAAAATAAACTGAAAGTTGCATCAGTGAACTGCGAGACTACTTCAGTCTACCTAATATACATGTAATTGGAGTCCATAAATGAGAGGAGAGGAAGGGCAGGGCAGAAAACATATTTGAAGAAATAAAGGCTACATTTTTTCTAAGTGTGATGAAAATTGTAAATCCACAGATCCAAGAAGCTCAATGAACTCTAAGTGCAAGAAACATGAAGAAAATAAAACCAAGGCACATCACAATACACCTGCTCAAAATTAGTGAAAAAGAGAAAATGTTAAAAGGAGCTAGAGGAAAAAGACCTTCAGAGGAACAAAGAATGAGAATGCCAACAAATTTCTCACAGACAACAATGCAAGCAAGAGATAGTGAAACACATCTTTAAAGAACTGAAAGAAAAAATTATCAATTTAGAATTCTATACTTAGTAGAAATTTCTTTCACAAAAGAGGGTGAAAAAGAATTTTTAATACTGGATTTCATACTTAATATGAAAAAGAATAAAAAAATCTCAATAGTATTTTAGAGTGATTATATGTCAAAATAATAAAATATTTGGTATATTGGGTTAAATTTATTATTAAAATTAATTTTACCCTTTCAATTTTTTTAATGTAGGCACTAGAAAATATATAATTACATATGTAGCTTTTATTATATTGTATTGGATAACTCTGGTATACCAAATCCACTTATGTTCTTCTCTGGAAAAAAAACATGGTGGTATTGATAGCTATCGTTTCCCGATATCTCTTACTTTTTGATTATTCTTTGAAAATGTCTGTGTTGTTTTGGTAAATTCCTCTGTACATTGCCCACAAGCTGGTATGGGACTTTTGGAGCAGATGAGTGATATCACAGAATCTTTTTATGAATTCTGTGCTTCAGTTGTGCAAGTGTTAATTATACTCTTTTAAACATATTGGCCATCCTCTTTGATAAAGAAGAAATAATCACAATAGAAGTTAACAATCCACAGTCAATCATCTACTACATGGCTATAAATCCCAAGTAGTTTTTTTTTTCCTTCTTTCTCTGAACAGAATATTAAAAGGACTATTATGTTGGTGTTAGCATTTTCCACAAGCTTCTAGCTTTAGCCTGCATAATGTAATTCTATTAAATCTGTGCCGTTCATATTTGTCCTTAGTTAATAATGCCTCTTCCATCTTTTGGATTTATTCTTGTTTTGTTTACTTTTATGGGGTTTCTAAACATCTGGTCTCTAAAGACACTGTGTAAAGTTTATAGAACATTCAAATAGTACACAAAGGTATATCTGAACTGAAAGGTATGTCTGAGCTCTGAGGGTTACCATGGAGAAATTGCAAGCAGTGTCATTGTCTGACATTCAGCTATTAGCACCTTTAGGTCTAACATTGTCTATTTTTTGTAATTTTATGTTCCCTTTATGAAATTTTTTTCTATAAATAAAGGTGATTAATTTGTTCTTATTTTGGTAAGAGAATCAAAGAATCAAAATATTGATCATCATATTATATTTCAGTTAGTTTTTGAAAAGATTTTCTTGGTTCTCATTTGTGATTTTGCTACATCAAACTAGAAAATTCTATGTCTAAGTGTTATTTCCTAAGACAATAATCTGGAAAAAAATGAGATTGAGAAAATTTTTTTCAGTATGTTTTCCAATAAATGTATCCAAAACCACTCCTATATATTAGTATACATTTGCAACTAGGTATACCACGAGACAAAAGCTTTTTGTTATTTCCTTTACCAGTAAAGTCACTTACTAAGATTTAGTACTGGACTATATGGTGGATGCTCACATTTCATTGTTGTAACCTCTGGATTGGGAATTTTATTGCCTCCATTATGAATCTGGTGCAGTAGGACCACAATTTGCACAGCTGGCAGGCTAAAAAGGCCAAATAAAATTCAAACTTTGAGTGTAACCATAGATTTCTTTCTGTATATTTAATATGAGGCACAGAGCACAGAGTAGTGTAAGTTTTACACCTGAATTTTTGTTCCTTTTTTGGTGGAGGCTGACAACAGAATTATATTACTTATAGAAAATTACAGGTATCAACTTGATTTTCAAGGAGGAAATAAAGAATGAGGGGAGAGACCAAAAGCCAGCATGGCATAATGTAAAGCGAACTTGGGGCTGGTTTATCGTAATATAGGGAAAGCTTTGAAGAGAAACACAGAAGCTAAGTGAAATCTGACAATTGAACAGTAGGAATAGGGCTAAACAAGAGAAAAGCTGGGTGGGATGGGGTCAGATCAAGCTTGGTGTTGGCCCTGAGCCTTTTGGCCATACGAGGAGGTGGAGCTATTCTCCAGTTAGGTGGAAAGAGAGAAAAAGAAAGATAGCCATGAATTGAAACAAGAGGCAGGTAAGCCTGTTTACCACAGGCTTCATTGTAAAAATACCTAAAACACCTGTTTACAACGGTGGTCATTTTCTGTGTAGGACACCTCAGTTGTTTCTGTGACACTGCAATATCATTAATATGCAAGAATGAAAGGCTGACGCATCCATCTCTTGAGGACTATGGCCCATGTATTTTCGTGTAGTTGTGCCCAGAAAAATTGGAAGCTTTTAATTAATTCACAAAATGGTGTGTGACTCATGAAGAGAGAACACATGGTAGAAAGATGCCAGGCAAGTTGGAGCAGTCCATCAAATATAGGCAGACCTTGGAGATACTGCAAGTTTGCTTCCAGAGCACCCCCAATGAAGCGAATATCACAATAAAGTGAGTCACATGAAATCTTGTTTCCCAGTGCATTTAAAAAATTATTTTTACACCATACTGCAGTCTCTTAAGTGTGCAATAACATTATGTCTAAATAAACAATATACATAACAATTTAAAAATACTTTAGTGCTAAAAAATGCTAATCAGCATCTGAGCTTTCAGTGAGTTGAAATCTTTTTGCCAGTGGAAGACCTTGCCTCAATGATCAGAGTGGTGATTGCTGAAGGGTGGGGTGCCTGTGGCAATTTCTTAAAATAAGACAACAATAACATTTGCCACATCAATTGACTCTTCCTTTCATGAATGATTTCTCAGTAGTGTGCAATGCTGTTTGATAGCATTTTACCCACAACAGAATTTATTTCAAAATTGAAGTCAATCCTTTCAAACACTGCAGCTGATTTATCAACTTAGTTTACATAATATTCTAAATCTTTCTTTTTTTTTTGTCATTTCAACAATCTTCACAGCATCTTCACCAGGAGTAGATTCTATCTCCAGAAGCCATTTTCATTTCTCATCTATAAGAAGCAACTCTTCATTCATGAAATTTTTATCATGAGATTGCAGCAATTCAGTCACATCTTCAGGTTCCCCTTCCAATTCTAGTCCTCCTGCTATTTCTACCACACCTGTAGTTACTTCCTCCACTTATGTCTTGAACCCCTTACAATCATCCATGAGGGTTGGAATCAACTTCTTCCAAACTCCTGTTAACATTAATATTTTGACCTTGTCCCATGAATCACATATGTCCTTAATGGCATCCAGAATGGTGAATCCTTTCCAGAAGGTTTTCAATTTACTTTGCCCAAATCCATTAGATGAATCACTTTCTATGGCATCTATAGCCTTATGAAACGCAATTCTTAAATAACAAGACTTGAATGGCAAATTCTTTTCTTAATCCATGGGCTGAAGAACGGATGTTATGTTAACAGGCATGAAAACAACATGAATCTCATTGAACATTCCCATCTGAGCTCTTGGGTGATGAGGTAGATTGTCAATGAACAGTAATATTTTGAAAGGAATCTTTTTTTCTGAGCAATGGGTCTCAACAGTGAGCTTAAAATATCCAGTAAATCATGTTGTAAACAGATGTGCTGTCACTCAGGCTTTGTTGTTGCATTTATAGCGCACAGGCAGAGTAGACTTAGCATAGTTCTTTAGGACACTAGGATTTTTTGAATGGTAAATGAGCATTGGCTTCAACTTAAAGTCACCAGCTGCATTAGACCCTACTAAAAGAGTCAGCCTGTCCTTTGAAGTTTTTGAAGCCAGGCACTGACTTCTCCTCTCTAGCTATGAAAGTCCTAGATAGCAACTTCTTCCAATAGAAGCTATTTCATCTACATTAAAAATCTGTTGTGAAGTATAACCACCTTCATTAATTATCTTAGCTAGATGTTCTTAATAACTTACTGCTGCTTCTACATCAGCACTTACTGCTTCACTGTGCACTTTTATGTTATAAGGATGGCTTCTTTCCATAAACCTCATGAACCAAACTCTGCTAGCTTCAAACTTTTTTTTCTGCAGCTTCCTCACTTCTCTCAGCCTTAATAGAATTGAAGAAAGTCAAGGTCTTGCTCTAGATTAGGTTTTGGCTTAAGGGAATGGTGTGGCTGGTTTGATCTTCTATCCAGACCCCCAAAACTTTCTCCATACCACCATAAGGCTGTTTCACTTTCTTATCATTTATGTGTTGACTGGGGTAGCACTTTTAATTTCCTTCAAGAGTTTTTCCTTTGCATCCACAACTTGACTAAACATTTGGTGCAAGAGGCAGAGCTTTCAGCCTGTCTTGGCTTTCAACATGCCTTCCTCACTAGGCCTAATCATTTCTAGCTTTTGATTTAACATGAGAGTGGTATGATTCTTCCTTTGACTTGAACACTTAGAGGCCATTGTAGGGTTATTAACTGGTCTAATTTCAAAATTGTTGTGTCTTAGGGAATAGGGAGGCCCAAGGAGAGGGAGAGAGGGAACAGCTGGTCAGTGGAACAGTCAGAACACATACTTTTATTGATTAATTTTGCCATCTTATATGGGTGCAGTTCATGGTACCCAAAACAATTATAATAGTAACATCAAAGATCATTAATCTTAGATCAGCATAAGTATAATAATAATGAAAATTTTGACATACTGTAAGAATTACCAAAATGTACACAGACACAAAGTAAGCAAATGCTATTGGAAAAATGGAGCCGATAGACTTGCTCAATGCAGAGTTGCCACAAACATTCAATTTGTAAAAAGCACAGTATCTGCAAATTTCAATAAAACAAGGTATGCCTGTACAAGAGTTTAGCTATTTGTCAATAAAGAAATGTGAGATCTAGTAAAATTCTTTGATGAACATATTCATATTCTTAACATAGCTTGTTTAGTTCCTGTTATGCACTGGAGATTTATTACAATATTATCTATTATACTAACTACAACTCTGTGGGCTGTGGATATTTATCTCCATATAACAGATAAGAAGACTGAAGAACAAAGAGACAAAATGACCATCTTGAGACATACAGCTGTCATGTGACAAAGCAAGTTTGAGCTCATGTTTCTGACTCAAAATAAATCTACATGTTGATGTTTTAGATTTGAAACCTACATGTTGTAAACGTGTTTTCTAACAACATTTTGTAAACATTTTATTTTTTTAAGGTTGTATTCATTATTTCATTTTCTTTTTGGCCCTCTTTCAGTATTTTGTAAAACTCTTGTTGAAAATGTAAGGACCTCAGTTATAATAAGAGGATTCCATGATTTTGCCTGGGAGAAAAATCTAAAGCATCTGTTTTAAAGTTGGAATTGCACACTTCTGGGAGCTGGGTGTGGTGGTGACATCAGTGGGAATTAAAGTCAGAGACTCTCAAAGGGAAGGTTACCCTCAGTGGGATGTTGTCAATGAGCTATATTCTTAAATTTTTTATATTTTGAAATAATTTTAAACCTACAAATAGCTGCAGAAAAATGGTAAAGAACACCCTATGTTGTTTACTCAGATTCATCTATTATTAATATTTTGTTCCATTTGCTTTCTCTATATGCAAATACATGTTATGTTTTTTCCTGAACATTTGAAAATAAGTTGTGTACATTATGGCTCTTTATTCTTAAACAAGTCTATGTGTATTTCCTAAGAAAAAGAATGGTTTCTTACCTATCAATAGTTTGGTCATCAACTTCAGTAAATGTAACATTAAAATATAATTTTATAATCTATATTTTATATTTCACTTTTGTCAATTTACCTGCCCAGGAATGTCCTTTTCAGCATCGTTTTCCCTCCAGTACAGGATGCAGCCTAGAATATATGTTGTATTTACTTACTGTGCCTCCTTTAATCCGGAACATTTCCCCAGCTTTGCTTTGTCTTATAAGACATTAATATTTTTGAAGAATACAATCAATGGTCCATTTTCTTATAATCCTTTCTTTTCATGTAGAAATTCTCTTTTCAGAGCTTATCTTTGCTTAAACTTTAAGCAAAGATAAACAAGTCATAACAAGGTAAGCATACTGGAAAGTGTGCTTGGATAAAACAAGACATAGCTTAACTAAAGCATCTAGTTTACACTTAGATGATTTCATAACCTATGTATGTCTTCAACTAAACGTAGCCCACACCTTTCCCACCATACTAACACAAGCTAGTCAAATAAAACATTCACCAGACATTTAAAGCATAGGAGATAGAAAGTTAAACACTGATGGCGCTATAGAGAAAGTACCATAAGAGAGTGATGAAAGAAAGATTAAAAGTAATAAAAAGCAAAGCTTACCCATTGTACCTTTTGCATAATGACTTAACTAGTAACAATTTAACAAAGAGAACTTAAGCTAAACTACCCGAAACCAGACAAGCTACTTATGAATAGTTACTAGAACAAACTCATCTATGTGGCAAAATAGTGAGAAGATTTATAAGTAGAGGTGACAAGCCTAATGAGCCTGATGATAGCTGGTTGTCCAGGAAAAGAATTTCAGTTCAACGTTAAATGATACTAAAAACCATAATAAGCTTCAATGTATATTTCAACATTAGTCTAAAAAGGTACAGCCTTTTAGAAGTGGATACAACCTTGACTAGAGAGTAAAAACAAACAACACCATAGCTGGCCTAAAAGCAGCCACCAATTAAGAAAGCATTCAAGCTCAACAACAAAACACATTTTAATTCCAATATTAAGTAAATCAACTCCTAGCCTTATTACTGGACTAATGTATAAGACTATAGAAGTAATACTGTTAACATGAGTAATGAGAAATATTTCTCCTTGCACAAGGTTACATCAGCAACTAATAATATACTGTTAATGAACAGTAAATAAATATAATCCAACACTAAACTATTTATTAAAAACACTGTTAACCCAACACAGGCGTGCACCTAAGGAAAGATTAAAAAAAGTAAAAGGAACTCGGCAAACACAAACCCCACCTCTTTACCAAAAACACCACCTCTAGCATCACCAGTGTTAGAGGCACCGCCTGCCCAGTGACAATCGTTAAACGGCCACAGTATCCTGACCGAGCAAAGGTAGCATAATCATTTGTTCTATAAATAAGGACTTGTATGAATGGCCACACGAGGGTTTTACTGTCTCTTACTTTTAATCAGTGAAATTGATCTCCCCGTGAAGAGGGGGGGATAACAAAATAAGATGAGAAGATCCTATGGAGCTTCAATTAATCAACCCAAAAACCACAATCTTGAACCGCCAAGGAATAACAAAATTTCACATGGGTTGACTATTTCGGTTGGGGTGACCTCGGAGCACAAAAAACTCTCCAAGTGATTAAAACCTAGACCTACTAGCCAAAGCATAGTTTCACTTATTGATCCAAAAAATTGATCAATGGAACAAGTTACCCTAGGGATAACAACGTAATCCTATTCTAGAGTCCATATCAACAATAGGGTTTATGACCTCGGTGTTGGATCAGGACATCCTAATGGTGTAACCGCTGTTAAGTGTTCGTTTGTTCAACGATTAAAGTTCTATGTGATCTGAGTTCAGACTGGAGCAGTCCAGGTCGATTTCTATCACGCATTTCTCCCAGTACAAAAGGACAAGAGAAATAAGGCCCAATTTAAATAAGTGCCTTCAAAACAATTAATGATCTAATCTCAACTTAATAAGCAAGCACAAACTAATCACTCAAGACCAGGGTTTTGTTGGGGTGGCAGAGACTGGTAATTGCATAAGACTTAAACTTTTATACACAGAGGCTCAAACCCTCTCCCCAACAAAATGTTTATAATTAACATTTTAATGCTCATCTACTGCTCATCTCATACTAACAACATCTTTCCTATGGATTTGAGCATCTTACCCTTGATTTCGATATGACCAACTAATACACTTACTCTGAAAAAAATTCCTACCTTTAACACTAGCCCTACGTATACGGCATGTGTCACTACGCATCATAACAGCAAGTATCCCTCCACGAACATAAGAAATATGTCTGATAAAAGAGTAACTTTTATAGAGAAAATAATAGAGGTTTAAACCCTCTTATTTCTAGAATCATAGGAACTTAACCTACCCTTAAGAATTCAAAGTTCTGGGAAGCTGGGAGAGGACTGGGGTTGGCTGCGTGAACACAGCCTGAAGGGGTTAGTGCACCACGGCTAGCCGGGAGGGAGTCCGGGAGAAGTCTGGAGCTGCCGAAGAGGCAAGAGACTTTTTCTTCCCTCTTTGCTTCCTGGTGCACGAGGAGAGGGGATTAAGCACACTGCTTAAAGGAGCTCCAGAGACGGGCGCAGAGCTGCCGAAGACACACGGCATGCCTCAGGCTGCTGCAACGTCTTGCCAGCCTCTGCTGCTGCAGGCTCGCCCCACATCCGTATCCCTCCCTCCACCTGGCCTGAGCCAGAGTCCCCGAATCAGCTGCTCCTTTAACCCCGTCCTGTCTGAGCGAAGAGCAGACGCCCTCGGGTAACCTACGCGCAGAGGAGGGACCAAGTCCAAAGCTGAACCCCAGGAGCTGTGCGAACAAAGAGGACAGGGGGAGGTCTCTCCCACCAGCCTCAGAAGCAGCAGATTAAATCTCTACAATCAACCTGAAGTGCCCTGCATCTGTGGAATACCTGAATAGACAGCGAATCATCCAAAGTTGAGGAAGTGGACTTTGGGAGCAAGATATAGTATTATTTTCCCCTTTTTCTCTTTTTGTGAGTGTGTATGTGTGTGCTGCTGTGTGAGATTTTTGTCTGTATAGCTCTGCTTTCACCATTTGTCCTAGGGTTCTGACCATCCTGTTTTTTTTTTTTTTCACTTTAAAAAATTTTTCTTCTTAATAATTATTCTTTATTTTAATAACTTTATTTTATCTTCTTTCTTTCTTCCTCCTTCCCTTCCTCCCTCCCTTCCTTCCTTCCTTTCTTTCTTTCTTTCCTTTCTATTTTTTCTCCCTTTTA
>NC_041229.1:29824709-29826235 GCF_002837175.3 Physeter macrocephalus
GACCTCGCAGCTCCACGTAATATCCAACAGCGAAAATCTCCCAGAGATCTCCATGCCAACACCAAGACCCAGCTTCACTCAATGACAGCAAGCTACAGTGCTGGACACTCTATGCCCAACAAATAGCAAGACAGGACTACAGCCCCATCCATTAGCAGAGAGGCTGCCTAAGATCAGAATAAGGCTCCAGACACACCAAAACACACCACCAGACGTGGACCTGCACACCAGAAAGACAAGATCCAGGCTTATCCGCCAGAACATAGACACTAGTCTCCCCAACCAGGAAACCTACTCAACCCACTGAACCAACCTTAGCCACTGTGAACAGACACCAAAAACAACTGGAACTAGGAACCTGCAGCCTGCAAAAAGGAGACCAGAAACACAGTAAGATAACAATGAAAAGGCAAAGAAATATACAGCAGATGAAGGAGCAAGGTAAAAACCCACCAGACCAAACAAATGAAGCAGAAATAGGCAGTCTACATGAAAAAGAATTCAGAGTAATGCATGCCAACACCAAGACCCAGCTTCACTCAATGACAGCAAGCTACAGTGCTGGACACTCTATGCCCAACAAATAGCAAGACAGGACTACAAGTAAGATAAGCAAAATGAAAAGACAGAAAAACAGACAGAAGATGAAGGAGAAAGGTAAAATCCCACCAGACCTAACAAATGAAGAGGAAATAGGCAGTCTACCTGAAAAAGAATTCAGAATAATAGTAGTAAAGATGATCCAAAATCATAGATATAGAATAGACAAAATGCAAGAAACATTTAACAAGGACGTAGAAGAAATAAAGAGGAAACAAGCAATGATGAACAAAAAATTAAATGAAATTAAAAATACTCTAGAAGGGATCAATAGCAGAATAACTGAGGCAGAGGAACAGATAAGTGACCTGGAAGATAAAATAGTGGAAATAATTACTGCAGAGCAGAATAAAGAAAAAAGAATGAAAAGAACTGAGAACAGTCTCAGAGACCTTTAACATCTGATCTTTCAGCAGAAACTCTCCAAGCCAGAAGGGAGTGGCAGGACATATTTAAAGTGATGAAGGAGAAAAACCTACAACCAAGATTACTCTACCTAGCAAGGATCTCATTCAGATTTGATGGCGAAATTAAAACCTTTTCAGAAAAGCAAAAGCTGAGAGAGCTCAGCACCACCAAACCAGCTTTACAACAAATGCTAAAGGAACTTCTCTACACAAGAAACACAAGAGAAGGAAAAGACCTACAAGAACAAACTCAAAAAAATTAAGTAAATGGTAATAGAAACATACATATTGATAATTACCTTAAACATAAATGGATTAAATGCTCCCACCAAAAGACACAGACTGGCTGAATGGATACAAAAACAAGACCCATATATATGCTGTCTACAAGAGACCCACTTCAGACCTAGGGACACATACAGACTGAAAGTGAGGGGATGGAAAAAGATATTCCATGCAAATGGAAATAAGAAGAAAGCTGGAGTAGCAATTCTCATATCAGACAAAATAGACTTTAAA
>NC_041229.1:29829052-29835802 GCF_002837175.3 Physeter macrocephalus
TTATACTCCAATAAAGATGTTAAAAAAAAAAAAAGAAGACATACAGATTGCCAACAGACACATGAAAGAATGCTCAACATCATTAATCATTAGAGAAATGCAAATCAAAACTACAGTGAGATATCATCTCACACCGGTCAGATTGGCCATCATCAAAAACTCTAGAAACAATAAATGCTGGAGAGGGTGTGGAGAAAAGGGAACACTCTTGCACTGCTGGTGGGAATGTAAATTGATACAGCCACTATGGAGAACAGTATGGAGGTTCCTTAAAAAACTACAAATAGAACTACCATATGACCTAGCAATCCCACTACTGGGCATATACCCTGAGAAAACCATAATTCAAAAAGATACATGCACCCCAATGTTCATTGCAGTTCTATTTACAATAGCCAGGACATGGAAGCAACCTAAGTGTGCATCAACAGATGAATGGATAAAGAAGATGTGGCACATATATACAATGGAATATTACTCAGCCATAAAAAGAAATGAAACTGAGTTATTTATAGTGAGGTGGATGGACATGGAGTCTGTCATACAGAGTGAAGTAAGTCAGAAGGAGAAAAACTAATACCGTATGCTAACACATATATATGGAATCTAAGAAAAAAAAATGTCATGAAGAGACTAGCGGTAGGACAGGAATAAAACACAGACCTACTAGAGCATGGACTTGAGGTTATGGGGAGTGGGAAGGGTAAGCTGTGACAAAGTGAGATAGTGGCATGGATATATATACACTACCAAATGTAGGGTGGATAGCTAGTGAGAAGCAGCCACATTGCACAGGGAGATCAGCTAAGTGGTTTGTGACCACCTAGAGGGATGTGATAGGGAGGGTGGGAGGGAGAGAGATGCAAGAGGGAAGAGATATGGGAACATATGTATATGTATAACTGATTCACTTGGTTGTAAAGCAGAAACTAACACACCATTGTAAAGCAATTATACTCCAATAAAGATGTTTAAAAAAATAAATAGATAAATAAATAAATAATTCAAAGTTCTTTGTGCTACCACATTACACTACACTCTACAGTAAGGTCAACTAAACAAGCTATAGGGCCCATACCCCGAAAATGTTGGTTTATAACTTTCCCATAGTAATAAATCCCATTATCTTTATTATTATCCTAACAACTGTCATTTTAGGAACTATAATCGTAACTACCAGCTCTCACTGATTACTATCCTGAATTGGATTTGAAATAAATATAATAGCCATCATCCCTATCATAATAAAAATTTTAATACACGAGCTATAGAAGCCTCCACTAAATATTTTCTAACACAGGCCACTGCATCTATATTACTTATAATAGCAGTCATCATTAACCTACTGCATTCCAGCCAATGAACCATCACAAAGCTATTCAACCCAACAGCATCCATAATAATAACAATAGCACTAGCTATTAAACTAGGACTATCCTCCTTTCACTTTTGAGTGCCTGAAGTAGCACAAGGCATCCTTTTAACAGCAGGCTTAATCCTACTAACATGACAAAAGCTTGTACCCCTGTCAATCCTATATCAAATTTCACCATCAATCAATCTAAATCTAATATTAGCCCTATCCATACTTTCTATCCTAGTCAGAGGTTGAAGTGGATTAAACCAGACACAACTCCGAAAAATAATGGCCTATTCATCAATCGCCCACATGGGATGAATAACAGCCATCTTACTGTATAACCCAACCATAACCATCCTAAACCTACTAATCTATATAACAACCTTCACTATATTCATACTATTTACTCAAAGCTCAACTACCACCACACTATCACTATCACACACATGAAACAAAACATCTGTCACCACAACCCTCACCATACTCACTCTGCTCTCAGTAGGGGGACTCCTACCACTGTCAGGATTCATGCCTAAGTGAATGATCATTCAAGAGATAACAAAAAATAATACCATTATTCTACCCACACTCATGACCATCACAGCACTACTCAACCTATACTTCTACATATGGCTCACATACTCCACAGCACTAACTTTATTCCCTCTATAAACAACATGAAGATAAAGTGGCAATTCAACTCCACAAAACAAATAACCCTTTTACCAACCATATTCGTAATATCCACAATACTTCTACCTCTCACACCAATACTGTCAATCCTAGGAGTTTAGGTTAAACCAGACCAAGGGCCTTCAAAGCCCTGAGCAAGTACAATTTACTTAATTCCTGCCCAATAAGGACTGCAAGATTATATCTTACAACAGTTGAATGCAAATCAAATACTTTAATTAAGGTAAATCCTCACTAGATTGGAGGGGTACATTTCCCATGAACTTTTAGTTAACAGCTAAATACCCTAATCAACTGGCTTCAATCTACTTCTCCCGCCGCGAGAAAAAAGAAAGGCCAGAGAAGTCCCAACAGGCTTGAAGCTGCTTCCTTGAATTTGCAATTCAAAATGATCATTCACCACAGGACTTGGCAAAAAGAGGGCTCAACCTCTGTCTTTAGATTTACAGTCTAATGCCTTCTTGGCCATTTTACCTATGTTCATAAATCGCTGATTATTCTCAACCAACCACAAAGACATTGGCACCTTATACTTACTATTTGGCACCTGAGCCGGAATGGTGGGCACTGGCCTAATCTTATTAATTCGCGCTGAACTAGGCCAACCCGGCACACTGCTCGGAGACCACCAAATTTACAATGTGGTAGTAACAGCCCACGCATTTGTAATAATTTTCTTTATAGTCATACCCATTATAATTGGCGGGTTTGGAAACTGGTTAGTGTCCCTAATAATTGGGGCACCCGATATAACTTTCCCCCGTATAAACAATATAAGTTTCTGACTGCTCCCTCCTTCTTTCCTATTACTACTAGCATCATCAATAGTTGAGGCCAGTGCAGGCACAGGCTGAACTGTGTATCCACCCTTAGCCAGAAACTTAGCACACGCAGGAGCTTCAGTTGACTTTACTATTTTCTCTCTACATTTAGCTGGTGTATCCTCAATTCTTGGGGCCATTAATTTTATCACTACTATTATCAACATAAAACCACCTGCTATAACCCAATACCAAACACCACTATTCGTATGGTCGGTCCTAATCACAGCGGTATTACTTCTATTATCCTTACCTGTCCTAGCAGACGGAATTACCATACTATTAACCGATCGAAACCTGAATACAACTTTCTTTGACCCTGCAGGAGGAGGAGACCCAGTCCTATATCAACACTTATTTTGATTCTTTGGACACCCCAAAGTATACATTTTAATCCTACCTGATAAAGATGTTTAAAAAAATTAATAGATAAATAAATAAATAATTCAAAGTTCTTTGTGCTACCACATTATACTACACTCTACAGTAAGGTCAACTAAACAAGCTATAGGGCCCATACCCCAAAAATGTTGGTTTATAACTTTCCCATAGTAATAAATCCCATTATCTTTATTATTATCCTAACAACTGTCATTTTAGGAACTATAATCGTAACTACCAGCTCTCACTGATTACTATCCTGAATTGGATTTGAAATAAATATAATAGCCATCATCCCTATCATAATAAAAATTTTAATACACGAGCTATAGAAGCCTCCACTAAATATTTTCTAACACAGGCCACTGCATCTATATTACTTATAATAGCAGTCATCATTAACCTACTGCATTCCAGCCAATGAACCATCACAAAGCTATTCAACCCAACAGCATCCATAATAATAACAATAGCACTAGCTATTAAACTAGGACTATCCTCCTTTCACTTTTGAGTGCCTGAAGTAGCACAAGGCATCCTTTTAACAGCAGGCTTAATCCTACTAACATGACAAAAGCTTGTACCCCTGTCAATCCTATATCAAATTTCACCATCAATCAATCTAAATCTAATATTAGCCCTATCCATACTTTCTATCCTAGTCAGAGGTTGAAGTGGATTAAACCAGACACAACTCCGAAAAATAATGGCCTATTCATCAATCGCCCACATGGGATGAATAACAGCCATCTTACTGTATAACCCAACCATAACCATCCTAAACCTACTAATCTATATAACAACCTTCACTATATTCATACTATTTACTCAAAGCTCAACTACCACCACACTATCACTATCACACACATGAAACAAAACATCTGTCACCACAACCCTCACCATACTCACTCTGCTCTCAGTAGGGGGACTCCTACCACTGTCAGGATTCATGCCTAAGTGAATGATCATTCAAGAGATAACAAAAAATAATACCATTATTCTACCCACACTCATGACCATCACAGCACTACTCAACCTATACTTCTACATATGGCTCACATACTCCACAGCACTAACTTTATTCCCTCTATAAACAACATGAAGATAAAGTGGCAATTCAACTCCACAAAACAAATAACCCTTTTACCAACCATATTCGTAATATCCACAATACTTCTACCTCTCACACCAATACTGTCAATCCTAGGAGTTTAGGTTAAACCAGACCAAGGGCCTTCAAAGCCCTGAGCAAGTACAATTTACTTAATTCCTGCCCAATAAGGACTGCAAGATTATATCTTACAACAGTTGAATGCAAATCAAATACTTTAATTAAGGTAAATCCTCACTAGATTGGAGGGGTACATTTCCCATGAACTTTTAGTTAACAGCTAAATACCCTAATCAACTGGCTTCAATCTACTTCTCCCGCCGCGAGAAAAAAGAAAGGCCAGAGAAGTCCCAACAGGCTTGAAGCTGCTTCCTTGAATTTGCAATTCAAAATGATCATTCACCACAGGACTTGGCAAAAAGAGGGCTCAACCTCTGTCTTTAGATTTACAGTCTAATGCCTTCTTGGCCATTTTACCTATGTTCATAAATCGCTGATTATTCTCAACCAACCACAAAGACATTGGCACCTTATACTTACTATTTGGCACCTGAGCCGGAATGGTGGGCACTGGCCTAATCTTATTAATTCGCGCTGAACTAGGCCAACCCGGCACACTGCTCGGAGACCACCAAATTTACAATGTGGTAGTAACAGCCCACGCATTTGTAGTAATTTTCTTTATAGTCATACCCATTATAATTGGCGGGTTTGGAAACTGGTTAGTGTCCCTAATAATTGGGGCACCCGATATAACTTTCCCCCGTATAAACAATATAAGTTTCTGACTGCTCCCTCCTTCTTTCCTATTACTACTAGCATCATCAATAGTTGAGGCCAGTGCAGGCACAGGCTGAACTGTGTATCCACCCTTAGCCAGAAACTTAGCACACGCAGGAGCTTCAGTTGACTTTACTATTTTCTCTCTACATTTAGCTGGTGTATCCTCAATTCTTGGGGCCATTAATTTTATCACTACTATTATCAACATAAAACCACCTGCTATAACCCAATACCAAACACCACTATTCGTATGGTCGGTCCTAATCACAGCGGTATTACTTCTATTATCCTTACCTGTCCTAGCAGACGGAATTACCATACTATTAACCGATCGAAACCTGAATACAACTTTCTTTGACCCTGCAGGAGGAGGAGACCCAGTCCTATATCAACACTTATTTTGATTCTTTGGACACCCCAAAGTATACATTTTAATCCTACCTGGGTTTGGGATGATCTCACACATTGTAACTTACTACTCGGGAAAAAAAACCTCTCGGATATATGGGTATGGTATGAGCTATAATATCAATTGGGTTCTTAGGTCTTATTGTATGGGCCCATCATATATTCACAGTAGGTACAGACATTGATACGCGAGCATACTTTACATCAGCCACTATAACTATTGCTGTCCCTATAGGGGTAAAAGTATTTAGCTGATTGGCAACACTCCACGAGGCAATATTAAATGATTACCAGCCCTGATGTGAGCCTTGGGTTTCATCATCCTTTTCACAGTCGGCGGACTGACAGGTATTGTCCTAGCTAATTTGTCATTAGACATTGTCCTTCATGATACCTACTATGTAGTCGCACACTTTCATTATGTGCTCTCAATGGGAGTTGTTTTCACTATCATAAGAGGGTTTGTACGCTGATTTCCACTATTCTCAGGATATACACTCAACATGAGCAAAAATTCACTTTGTGATCATATTCGTGGGTATCAACATAACCTTCTTCCCACAACATTTCCTAGGCTTATCTGGCATACCTCGACAATACTCTGACTATCCAGATGCCTATACAACATGGAATACTATCTCATCAATAGGCTCATTCATTTCGTTAACAGTAGTTATACTGATAGTCTTCATTATCTGAGAAGCATTCACTTCCAAATGAGAAGTATTAGCAGTAGACCTTACTCCCACAAATTTAGAGTGACTAAGAATGTCCTCCACCATATCATACATTTGAAGAACCAACCTACATTAATCTAAAATAGTCAAGAAAGGAAGGAATCGAACCCTCTCCTATCAGTTTCAAGCCAACATCATAGCCACTATGTCTTTCTTCATGAACGAGATATTAGTAAACTTTATATAACTTTGTCGAAGTTAAGTTACAGTTGAAAATCTTGTATATCTCCATGGCATATCCCTTCCAACTAGGCTTTCAGGATGCAACATCACCCATCATAGAACTACTACATTTTCACGACCACACACTAATAATTGTTTTCCTAATTAGCTCCCTAGTCCTCTATATCATTACACTAATACTTACAACTAAGTTGACACATACCAACACAATACATGCCCCAGAGGTGGAGGCTATTTGTGTGTGTGTGTGTGTTTTTTTTTTTTTTTTTTTTT
>NC_041229.1:29835821-29864021 GCF_002837175.3 Physeter macrocephalus
TTTTGCGGTATGCGGGCCTCTCACTGTTGTGGCCTCTCCCGTTGTGGAGCACAGGCTCCGGACGCGCAGGCTCAGCGGCCATGGCTCACGGGCCTAGCCGCTCCGCAGCATATGGGATCTTCCCGGACCGGGGCACGAACCCGTGTCCCCTGCATCGGCAGGCGGATTCTCAACCACTGCGCCACCAGGGAAGCCCGGTGGAGGCTATTTGAACTATTCTCCCGGCCATTATCTTAATCTTAATTGCCCTGCCATCATTATGAATTCTTTATATGATAGATGAAATCAAGAGCCCATCTTTTACTGTAAAAACTATAGGCCACCAATGATACTGAAGCTGAGTACAGACTATGAAGAGCTGAACTTTGATTCCTATATAATCCCAACACCAGACCTAAAACCAGGAGAACTGCGACTACTAGGAGTAGATAAACGAGTAATTTTACCTACAGAGATAACAATCCGAATACTAATCTCCTCTGAAGACGTACTACACTCATGAGCCGTACCCTCCTTGGGTCTAAAGACAGACGCAATCCCAGGGCGCCTAAACCAAACAACTCTAATATCAGCACGACCAGGCTTGCTCTACGGACAGTGTTCAGAGATCTGTAGCTCAAATCACAGCTTCATGCCAATTGTTCTTGAGCTAGTACCCCTAAAATACTTTGAGAAATGATGCTATATCCCTCTATGCTATAAACTCATTAAGAAGCTAAATTAGCGTTAGCCTTTTAAGTTAAAGATTGAGAGCCAAAGCTTTCCTTGATGACATGCCACAACTAGATATATCAACATGATATGTTACTATTTATCTATATTTTTAACACTATTTATTATATTTCAACTAAAAATCTCAAAGCACATCTACTACCCCAACCCAAAATCAACACTCACTAAAATATAAAAACAATATGCCCCTTGAGAAACAGTATGAACGAAAATCTATTTGCCCCTTTCGTAACCCCAGTAATAATAGGCATCCCTGTTGTCATCCTGATCGTTATATTCCCAAGCATTCTATTCCCAACGTCAAAATGACTAATTAATAATTGCATAATCTCCCTTCAACAGTGGTTAATTCAACTCACATCAAAACAAATAATAGGTATTCATAACCACAGAGGACAAACCTGATCACTAACACTTATATCGCTCATTCTATTTATTGGCTCAACCAATCTCCTCGGACTATTACCCCACTCGTTTACACCCACCACACAGCTCTCAATAAATGTAGGAATGGCTATCCCTCTATGAGCCGGTGCCGTCATTACAGGCCTCTGTAATAAAACAAAAGCATCCCCAGCCCACTTCTTACCACAAGGCACACCCACTTTCCTCATCCCTATGCTAGTAATTATCGAAACTATTAGCCTATTCATCCAGCCAGTAGCACTGGCCGTACGACTAACAGCCAATATTATGGCAGGCCACTTATTAATACATCTAATTGGGGAGACAACCCTTGTGCTAGTAAGCACCAGCACATTCACAGCTCTCATTACATTTATCATTCTCACCCTACTCACTATCCTCAAATTTGCTGTTGCTATAATTCAGGCCTATGTATTTACCCTCTTAGTAAGCTTATACCTGCATGACAACACATAGTGACCAAACCCACACATATCACATAGTAAATCCTAGTCCTCGACCCTTCACAGGAGCTCTTTCAGCACTTCTCATAACATCAGGCCTAATCATGTGATTCCACTTCAACTCAATAGTTCTGCTAATACTGGGCCTATTAACTAATATTCTAACAATATATCTATCAATGATGATGAGACTTCATTTGAGAAAGCACTTTCCAAGGCCATCACACACCAACCGTCCAAAAGAGACTTTGATACAGAATAATCTTATTTATCGTATCAGAAGTCCTATTTTTTACTGACTTTTTTTGAGTCTTCTACCACTCAAGCCTCGCTCCTCACTCCTGAACTAGGCGGATGCTGACCACCAACAGGCATTCACCCCTTAAACCCCCTAGAAGTACCACTCCTCAACACTTCTGTGCTATTAGTCTCTGGCATATCGATTACCTGAGCCCATCATAGCCTTATAGAAGGAAATCGCAAACATACTCCAAGCCCTTTTCATTACAATTGCTCTCAGTATTTATTTTACACTACTACAAGCATTAGAGTATTATGAAGCCCCTTTTACAATCTCAGATGGAGTCTATGGATCAACTTTCTTCGTAGTCACAGGATTTCATGGATTGCATGTAATTATTGGATCTACCTTTCTTATTGTTTCCTATGCCAACTAACATTCCACTTCACATACAACCACCACTTCGGCTTCGAAGCTGCTGCTTGATACTGACCTTTTGTAGATGTTGTATGACTCTTTCTTTACATATCTATTCATTGATGAGGCTCATAGTCCTTTTAGTATTAATTAGTACAACTGACTTCCAATCAGCTAGTTTAGGTACACCCCGAAAAAGAACAATAAACCTAATACTGACCTTATTAACAAACACAATACTAGCCTCATTACTCATACTTATCGCCTTATGACTTCCTCAACTAAACATCTATGCAGAAAAAACAAGCCCCTACGAGTGCGGATTTGACCCTATAGGATCCGCCCACTTACCCTTTTCTATAAAATTTTTCCTAGTATCAATCACCTTCCTTCTTTTCGACCTAGAAATTGCCCTCCTACTACTCCTCCCCTGAACAACCCAAACAAACAACCTAAAAACAATACTTATCATAGTCCTATTTTTTATTTCATTATTAGCAATCAGCCTGGCCTACGGATGAATTCGAAAGGGGTTGGAGTGAGCTGAATATGGTATTTAGCTTAAAATAAAACAAGTGATTTTGACTCATTAGATTATGGTTAAACTCATAACTACCAAGTGTCCCTAGTACATATAAACATTATCATGGCTTTCACTATATCCCTTATAGGTTTACTGATATACCAGTCCCACCTAATATCCTCACTACTTTGCTTAGAGGGCATGATATTATCACTATTTAACCTAGCAGCCCTGACAACCTTAAACTCACATTTCACCTTAGCCAGCATAATACCAATCATCCTACTGGTATTCACAGCCTGTGAAGCAGCTCTCGGATTAGCTCTATTAGTAATAGTATCAAACACATATGGGACCAATTACATACGAAACCTCAAAACCTTCTCCAATGCTAAAATTTATTATTCCCACAATCATACTAATACCTCTAACTTGATTATGAGGAAACAACATAATCTGAATTAACTCCACAACCCACAGCCTATTACTTAGACTTACAAGCCTACTTCTTCTTAACCAATTCAGCGACAAGAGCCTCAACTACTCATTAACATTCTTCTCGGATTCCCTCTCCCCACCATTACTAATCCTAACAATATGACTCCTCCCCCTAATATTAATAGCTAGTCAATCCCACTTACTCAAAGAACCATTAATCTGAAAAAAACTTTACATCACAATACTAATCATGTTACAAACACTTCTAATCATAACATTCACTGCCACAGAGCTAATCCTATTTTACGTTATATTTGAAGCCACACTAGTCGCTACCCTTATTACCATTACCCGTTGGGGTAACCAAACAGAACGACTTAATGCAGGACTCTACTTTCTATTCTACACATTAGCTGGGTCACTCCCATTACTAGTGGCATTAACATATATACAAAACATCATGGGCTCCCTAAATCTCCTAGTACTTCAATATCGAACCCAACCAGTTTCCAACTCCGGGTCCAACGTCTTTATATGATTGGCCTGCATGATAGCTTTTATAGTAAAAATGCCCCTCTACGGCCTCCACCTTTGACTACCCAAAGCACACGTAGAAGCTCCCATCACAGGCTCCATAGTCCTTGCAGCCGTACTACTAAAACTCGGGGGCTACGGCATGCTACGAATCACGTCAATACTTAATCCCCTAACAGAGTATATAGCATACCCTTTCCTTATGCTTTCCTTATGAGGGATAATCATAACTAGCTCTATTTGTCTACGTCAAACAGACCTAAAATCACTCATCGCATACTCCTCAGTCAGCCATATTGCACTCGTTATTGCAGCTATCCTCATTCAAACCCCCTGAAGTTATATAGGGGCTACAGCCCTAATAATTGCTCACGGCCTCACGTCGTCTATATTATTTTGCCCAGCAAGCTCAGATTACGAGCAAATCCATAGCCGAACCATAATCTTAGCCCGAGGCCTGTAAATTCTTCTCCCACTAATAGCCACTTGATGACTATTAGCAAGCCTAACAAACCTGGCCCTACCCCCTACCATTAATCTGATCAGAGAACTGTTCGTAGTTATATCAACTTTCTCATGGTCAAATCTCACTATTATTCTAATAGGACCCAATATTGTACTTACAGCCCTATACTCCATGTATATACTAATCACAACACAACGTGGCAAATATACACACCATATCAATAACATTATGCCCTCCTTTACACGAGAACACGCCCTTATAGCCCTCCATATCCTTCCACTTCTACTCCTGTCACTAAACCCCAAAATAATCTTGGGTCCCCTGTACTGTAAATATAGTTTTAAAAAAACACCAGATTGTGGATCTAGCAACAGAAGACTAAGACTTCTTATTTACCGAGAAAGTATCGCAAGAACTGCTAATTCATGTTCCCATACCTAATAGTGTGGCTTTTTCAAACTTTCAAAGGATGGTAGTTATCCATTGGTCTTAGGAACCAAAAAATTGGTGCAACTGTAAATAAAAGTAATAAACCTATTCTCTTTTTTTGCCCTAATCACATTACTAGTGCTAATTATTCCAATCATGATAACTAGTACAAACTTCTACAAAAATGATAAATACCCATCATATGTAAAAAATATTGTCTCCTGTGCTTTCATTACCAGTCTAATCCCAACTATAATATTCCTTCACACAGGCCAAGAAATATTCATTTCAAACTGACACTGAATTATTGTCCAAATGCTTAAATTGACACTTAGCTTCAAAATAGATTATTTCTCAATTATATTCATACTCGTGGCATTGTTCATCACATGATCCATTATAGAATTCTCAATATGATATATACACTCAGATCCTTGTATCAACCAATTTTTCAAGTATTTACTCCTCTTCCTCATCACCATACAAATCCTTGTTACAGCCAACAACCTCTTCCAACTTTTTATTGGATGAGAAGGGGTATTGGAATCATATCTTTCCTGCTCATTGGATGATGACATGGTTGAGCAGATGCAAACACAGCTGCTCTTCAAGCAATCTTATATAACTCAATCAGGGATGTAGGATTCATTATATCAATGGTATGGCTTTTATCTAACACAAATGCATGAGACCTGCAACAAATTTTCATATTCGACCGAAACCCATTAAACCTCCCTCTCACAGGACTCATACTAGCTGCAGCTGGAAAATCAGCCCAATTTGGATTTCACCCCTGGCTCCCCTCAGCAATAGAAGGTCCTACCCCAGTCTCGGCTCTACTCCACACAAGCACAATAGTTGTAGCGGGAATTTTCCTACTTATCCAATTTTACCCTTTAACAGAAAACAACAAACTCATTCAAACAATAATGCTCTGCCTAGGAGGCCTTACCACCCTGTTCACAGCCATATGTGTTCTTACCCAAAACGACATTAAAAAAATTATCACCTTCTCTACCTCAAGTCAATTAGGTCTAATGATAGTAACAATTGGTGTCAACCAACTTCATCTAGCATTTTTACATATTTGCACACACACTTTCTTTAAAGCCATATTATTCATATGCTCTGGATCCATTATTCACAACCTAAACAAAAAGCAGGACATTCGAAAAATAGGAGGCTTATTCAAGACCTTACCCTTCACTGCAACAGCCCTTATCATTGGATGCCTAGTGCTAAAAGGAATACCGTTTCTCATCGGGTTTTACTCTAAAGACCTAATTATCAAGACCGCCACCATGTCTTAAAACAACTCCTGAGCCCTATTAATAACTCTAACCGCTACCTCCCTCACAGCCATCTATAGCACTCACATTATCTTCTTTGCGCTACCAGGACAACCCTGCTTCTCTCCTTCAGCTCCTATCAATGAAAACAACCCACTCTTAGTTAACCCATTCTTAGTAAACCCACTCTTACCCACTCTTAGTTAACTCAAACGCCTATTAATCAGAAGTATTTTTGCTGGCTTCCTCATCCCCAACGGCATTCCTCCAACAACCATCCCCCTAATAACTATACCTTTATACTTAAAATTAACTGCCCTTGCAGGAACAGCTCTGGGCTTCGTGCTAGCATTCGAAATCAATCTTAACACACAAAACTTAAACTATACTCACCCCTCAAACTCCTCTAAATTCTCCAGTCCCTTAGGATATTTCCCCACCATCATATACCACCTACCCCCCCATCTAAACCTATCAATAAGCCAAAAATTAGCAACCTCCTTACTAGACTTAATCTGACTAGAAACTATCCTACCAAAGACTACAGCCTTCATTCAACTAAAATCCTCCACACAAGTCTCAAACCAAAAAGGCCTTATTAAACTATACTTTCTATCATTCCTCATTACCATCACCCTGAGTATACTCCTACTTAATTACCCCGAGTAATCTCCATAATAACCACAACACCAATAAATAATGACCAGCCCGTAACAATCACCAACCAAGTACCAAAACTGTATAACGCCACAATCCCCATAGCCTCCTCACTAAAAAAACCCAGAGTCACCAGTATTGTAAATAACCCAATCCCCCAACCCATTAAACTTAAACACAATTTCCACAACCTCATCCTTCAAAATATAAAATACCATTAAAAACTCTACTACCAATCCTAAAAGAAATGTCCCTAATACAACCTTATTAGAAACCCAAACCTCAGGATATTGTTCAGTGGCTATAGCCGTTGTATAACCAAACACAACCAATATCCCCCCTAAATAGAAAAAAAATACCATTAGACCCAGAAATGAACCACCAAAATTTAACACAATCCCACACTCGACACCATCACCCACAATCAACACTAGACCCGCATAAATAGCTGAAGTTTTGAAGAAACCCCCACAAAACTAATCACAAAAAAATACTTAAAATAAATACAGTATATGTCATCATTACTCTCACATGGACTTCAACCATGACCAATGACATGAAAAATCATCGTTGTCATTCAACTACAAGAACACCAATGACACGGCTTCCCTGGTGGCGCAGTGGTTGAGAATCCGCCTGCCGATGCAGGGGACACGGGTTTGTGCCCTGGTCTGGGAAGATCCCACATGCCGTGGAGCGGCTGGGCCTGTGAGCCATGGCCGCTGAGCCTGTGCATCCGGAGCCTGTGCTCCGCAACGGGAGAGGCCACAGCAGTGAGAGGCCCCCCGTACCCCCCCCCCAAAAAAAATAGAACACCAATGACCAACACCCAAAAAACCCACCCACTAATAAAAATACTCAACAACACATTCATTGACCTCCCTACTCCATCAAATATCTCCTCATGATGAAATTTTGGCTCCTTATGAAGCGTCTGCCTAATCCTACAAATCCTAACAGGCCTATTCCTAGCAATACACTACACACCAGACACAACAACTGCCTTCTCATCAGTAACACACATCTGCTGAGACATCAATTATGGCTGAATCATTCGATATATACACGCAAAAGGAGCTTCCATATTTTTTATCTGCCTTTATGCCCCCGTAGGACAAGGTCTATACTATGGATCTTACACCTTTCAGGAAACATGAAACATTGGAATTATCCTACTACTTATAGTCATAGCCACCGCATTCATAGGCTATGTCCTACCCTGAGGAAAAATATCATTCTGAGGTGCAACTGTCATCACAAATCTACTCTCAGCAATCCCATATATCGGCACCACCCTCGTCGAATGAACTTGAGGTGGCTTTTCTGTAGACAAAGCAATACTAACACGATTCTTTGCCTTCCACTTCATTCTCTTCTTCATTCTTTTTTTGTTTTTACATCTGGTCAGTAAGGGCTGGAATTAAGCCATATATGTCTATGCCAGAGACGCTAAGATGTATGGAGAAACTTTTCTGAACAGAAAGACCTCTGTCAGTAAAGGGAAAGTGAAGGGGCTAGGGCAGGGGTCCCAAACCTCCAGGCCACAGACTGATAGCAGTCCGCGGCCTGTTTGGACCCGGGCCACATGGTAGGAGGTGAGCAGCAGGTGAGCAAGCGAAGCTTCACCTGCTGCTCCCCTTCGCTCCGCATCATTCACATTACTACCTGAACCATCCCCCCTCATCCGTGGAAAAATTGTCTTCCACAAAACCGGTCCCTGGTACCAAAAAGTTTGGGGACCACTGGGCTAGGGGGCTAAAAAATTGAAGAGTAAATCCTCAGAGAGCAGGTTATTTATAGATAACCACACACACGCGCACACACACACACACACACACACACACACACACACACCCCACACACACACCTTTGAGACAAGGCTTAAAGTTAGCACATTAAATGGTCTACCTATTGAATAGTTTCTGCCTATTCAGTCCTGAGTTCTCCCAAGGGTTGACTTTAATCTCTTCTTCCCATGAGGTCCTCCGTCCACAGTCTCAGCAAAATATCTGTTGCTAGACCAATTCTCAGGAAACAGAGCTCACAGAAGGAAGGTTCCTAGCAAGGGAATCTGAATCAGTTCTGTTCATCCATAGGAATAAAAGTATGATGGAACTAGACAATGGGTCTTTCCCACTGGGTGAAAGTGTGAGATAGAAGTATTTTAAGTTGATTTTAGAGGTGGAACTTTTGGGTCCTGAGTTTGAACAAGCTGTTAACCTACAAAAGTCACAGATTCTAATAACTGGCCTGCAGTCCTCACAGGGTTGTGATAATGTATGCAAAATCACTTTGCAAATGATGCAGCATTATACTTATGTGACCTTTACCATTATTATCGTGGACTATCTGACCTTCAAAATGAATTTTTGAGGCTCTGAGAGTCTAATCTTGCACAAATCTCTTCTTAAAGAGCCATTCTATTCAGCCTCATGTAAGATTCTTTTGCTTCTGTCACATGTAACCAAGTGTCCTATTTGCACGCATTGGAGACATTGCCTTAAAGAAGTGAGCTGGCACAGGACCTATTTGCTCTTAGGAAAAGATGACTAATCTCTTTCTCCTTCTTTCCTGTGCCCCTAGTTTGGGCTTGGGCCATGCAATTCCAGGGCCCCAGGTACAACCTGAGTTCACATGGAAAGGAAACCCATGGGAAAGAATATGTGAAAGGAAGCCTTGGGGTGAGGAATAAAAAGAGAGATGTGAAGATGGGGATGTAGGGGCATGTGACCATTACCAAACTTGCCAGGTCCTCCTGTCCCCACTCTTCTCCTGGCTGGGGATTGTACCTCCTGTTTCCTACAGCTTTCTGGGCAAGCACCCTATGGAGAGCAACTTTCCACAACAGTTTTACTTTCTGTGAAAGCCTGGATTATCAGCAACTAGAAAGTTCCTCTCATTGCTTTGGCTGTCATACTGAGAACATTTTTTATTGTCACTATATCATGAGCTTCAAAATTTAACTTTTATACAGGAAGCCCTTGCTCATGAATGTAAGTTATACATATTACCTGCTTTACTATCTACTCAAAAAGTTCAACTTTTGGACATGATTGGGTTTTTCATTTCTTTGGCTCTTAGATAGTTACATGTATTTTCAGTACAACTCTAAAGACATTTCATATTGTAAGACACGTAAATTTCCTATCTAATGATGATGACCAGTTGAGATTGGTGGACTCCTAAAATATGCAAATATATGTTCTATTGATAACAACAAAAAGAACTTTGAATTGACAAATCGTGTACTTAACAAAAAGCATCGACAGACACCTAGGTATACGTGCGACTTGGCAAGATAGCTAGTGGTCAAGAAATCAAGCAATCATTTCTCAGAAGAGTGACTAGAATTAGTAGCAAAACAGACTGTTAGCAAATTTATGATTATGCAAAGCCTGCTATTTCACTGTACCTTCTAGACATATCCCTTTATTCTAAGCCTAATTTGAGCTTAAAGCAATTTATGATTTTGGCTTTAAAACCCTGCACCAGAAATCTTCCCCCAAAGCCTATCCATGTAAAACATCCACAGTGTGTTTGCATGAACATCCTGCCCAGCAATCAACATCCTGCCTAGGGCTCATTTTGTGTTAACAGATTAATGGACTCATATGCTTTCATTTTCTTAGGACTATGTAACTGTTACAGATATCAAAAAAGACATGCAGCTGAATTTTGGATTTGCACATGGCTTTATCTGACTTAAAGTTACTGTTCGAGGTCATTAGTAACAAAAAGCAGAACTTTAAACTGGAAGGAAAATAAGTTGTCATTTTAATGACCTTGTTATGGGAAAACAAACCAGACAAGAGGCTGAAAAATTCTACTGCAGTCCAGTAAAAAACTTTTATTCATCAAAATAAAACATAAGAAAAGATAACTCAATAGGAAAAATTGGGCAGAAGATGAAAACAGCATTTCACAGAAGAAAAGTCATGAATGGACAATAAACATAAGAAAATTTGCTTAACTTTATTTGTAAATAAGGAAATGCAAATTAAAACTAGCATGTTATACCATTTCAAATCTACTAGAGATGCAAAAATGTTAAGTACTGAATAAGGATGCAGAATGACAAGAACTCATATACACTGCTGATGGGACTGTAAATTGGTTCAACCACATTCATAATTATGATTATAATAAAACTAGTGCTAGGTACTCTTTCAAGTGCTTTATATATATTAAGTCATTTAATCACTCGGAAAATCACTTGGCATTATCTTATTAAGTTGATAGTTTTCCTACTGGAGACTCAGTCATTCCCCTACTAGTTAGATACCCTAAAGGAAGTCTTATAAATACACATCAGGAGACTTACTAAGAATGTTTACAGTAATATAATTTGTAGTAGTAAAAAAAATAACTATTAAAATGTTCCTCAAGAAGAGACTGGATAAGTAAATTTTGGTCAATTCACACATTCATACCGAAAAAACAAAGGTCACAAAATAAATGCCATTTACATAAAAATTAAAACCATATAAAAATGATGGGATGCTGGGCTGCACCCCACAGGCCTGCAAGCCTTGTAGTTGCCCAGCCTTGAGATTTAAAGGAAGAGCCCAGAGACAGCAACAGTTTATTGGACAAGAGATCTTATATGGCTGAAGCAAAAGGGTCTGGGAGCGACACCCCATTGTGGATGGCAGACGGTGGGAAGGACGTGGCAGCAGTCTTTGCTACTCAGGGGAGGAGTCTACCATTAATAGCGGCAATTGAACTCAGGCGGGATCAGCAGGTACCAGGGATTAATTAAGCCCCATAATTAAGTGGACTGGATAGTCATGTGAATGAAGCAGGCACTGGTCGAGCAGGGGATGTACAGAGAGCAAGAGAATAGCTATCTTGAATGACCTAACCATGCATTGGGGTCAAAGATTAAAAATAAATATTTGTCAAGTTAAGCAGAAATATAAAATATGGTTTAGGGATTCATTCATATTGAGAAAAACTATGGAAACATATCAAGGAGGTTAAGTGGTGTTAGTAAATGTTCTTTTTCTTAAGCTGTGTGTTAGTATAGGTGCTCATTCTATTATTCTTTATACTGTATATGTATACTACATATATCTGTGTTTGACATATTTCACAGTTTTCTTTATAAGAAAAGTAAAAAAATGGTCTTGATTTTATTATTGCTCTGATATCATGAAGGAGACGGTGTCAGAAAGCCCTTACGGCCCCTCGAATAGTACTGTGCATGCAGAGGACACTCAGTATTTGGAGTAAAGGAAGTTGATAGTTCTGAGAGTTGAGTTCACAATTCAAAGCATTTTCCCTCCCATATTCTCTTCCTAAGTTTTCTGGAGGTGACTTTTCAGTGAAAAGATGTAATGTAACAACTATTTTGACTGGTGCTATCAATTCATTTTATCTTTTTGCCAGAAACTCTGCTGCAGCAAATATTTGTCAAGATAAAGAACTGACCAACATGTGGTTCTGAAATAGCCCTGCTCCTTCCTTTTAACAAACTCAGTTCCAAACTGATATTTGCCAGAGAATTCAGCTTTGCTAACTTTGTTCTTTCCTTGAGGGGAGGGAGAGCTAAAGTGTGAGTTTTCTCTCTTGCTACTTTACCAGTTTATTAGCTGAGCAAGTCACTCAACCTGGCCTTATTTTTCTCATTAGTAAAATGGATATCATAAACAAATAAATGAATATAATTATCTATCTATCTATCTATTTTTCTATCATCTATCAATCACTTGGAGCAGTGCTTAGCATGTAATCAGTGCTATCTAAGCCTTAGTTATTATTGTTATTATACATTGGTCATATACAGACTGTTGGTTTTGAACAAAATACTACAAATGACAGACAGTGTTCTGATTAAACTGTAGTTCATCTTGTGAAAACAAAATGGACTTTTAACACTGGAAACATAATAACAAATAAACCAGATAGTGTAAAACTTGAGAATATTACAATCAGATCATTCTCATCTTGTTATTTCTTAGTGAATTAATGTTTTATATAAAACTGTGATATAATTTATCTTAGCATTTAAATTCTCATCCAGTCTCAACATGACATAACAATACCTTAAATTTAAATTTATACTAGTTCATACAATGTTATCACATGACATTTCATTTGCTCTTCAAATCACACTTTGAAATGGGAATAGTGATCCACATCTCATAGATGAAGAAAACTAAGCTCAGAGGGATCAGATGATACCTTGGCAAACGTGATGGGGTCAGCTTAAGACTGGCAGCCTGGTGTCCTAACTCTATGTCCAGGGCTCTTGCCACTCTGTAATTAAATATAAGCCTTTAAATTGACTTCAGTTAAACTTTACCTTGACTCACCACTTCTCTCATTATTACAGATATTAAACTTTAAAATTATTTATATATCTGATTGCAGCTATATGCCAAGGTAGAAATGCCATCTTTGTTTTTGATCTAAAATAATTTAATCAAATACCAATTATATACAGATCCCAATGAACCCTTGAGATTATAAAAAGTTGAGTAAATTAAGTGCTATACTAATACATACTATAAATAGACTAGAAAGCTTGCAAATAAAGGGACTCTGGAAGGAATTATCTCAGAATGTGAAAAGCTAACGTTTACACATTGTTTTTTTCAAGTTTACATTTTTCTTACTGCCTTTAATTAAAAAAACTAGTATTTTGTTTTAATTATGAAAGTAATACATTCTCAGAACATTTGAAAAATGTAAAAATATACCCAGTGTAAAGCAAAAATTACCTATCATTCATCATTCTACTCAGAGATAATCATCATTTAACATTTTTAAATATCTCTCTCAAATCAGAGATATGCCATATATATATATTTACACATTAAATTACACTGGGGACTTCCCTGGCGGTCCAGTGGTTGAGACTTTGCCTTCCAATGCAGGGGGTGTGGGTTTGATCTCTGGTTGGGGAGCTAGGATCCCACATGCTTCATGGCCAAAAAGCCAAAACATAAAAAAGAAGCAATATTGTAAAAAAGACTTTAAAAATGGTCATGAAAAAAATCTTTTAAAAATTACACTGTATAAGATATTTTATATCTTTTTTTACTACCATTACAAGCATTTCTTTTTTCATTATCATATAATTAATAACCAAATAGAATTTATTCCAGAGATAAACCACCATTGGATGGTGAGTTGAGGCTGATCTGAATGCCTTCTATGGCCAAGATGATGTCATTGATCACTACAGCTGAAGTCAAGAACACATTTCCTACCACCTTATTTAATTGGATGACTCCCCTCCCCTTACAGGGAAAACTGTTCACAAGGAGCATATATAATGAAGCAATTATCCTACACCAAGTAACCAAAGGTAGACTCATTTTGGAAAAAGGGCTGCAATTGTCTGAGGAATAAATGACCTACTGGTGGTGCTTCTTTATATACTTGCAGCTCTACTATGGCTTCCCAAAAAGTGGTCAAAGGTACAAGTGCTTCTGAGAGAGAGGCAGGTTAATGCCTGAATGCCATATAAGGAGTGCAGTCCCAAAGGAACCCCTGGTGTCTCTGGAAAGAGAGTTTTGTTTACAGCTGTTGCCCACCCAGGTGGGACCTGCCTCAGTCGGAGACGACAGGTTGTAAGTGCTTCCAGCTCAAGGTTCTCAGTTCAGTTTGAATATCTGAGTCTAGTCCTTGTCTTTGGAGGGACTGTCTGAAGGCAGGCAGTCCCGTTCTAGTTGTCCATACCACTGGCCAAGTGGCTTTTTTATATCCTATCTAGGGCTTGTAATCTCTCTTGTATAAATGAAATAAATGAAGTCAGAGTTAAATGGTTCAGGGGTGGCACCTATGCTCCAATAAGAGAACCAGGTTGCTTCCATGTTGTTGCTCTGCCCTTTGTGGCCATAAACACATCTCAAGATGGTAGTGTCCCTGTGCCAAGCAGAATAGAGGAAGAGATGAAGAGGAAAAATGACATGCTGATCATGTCCTATAAGGAGGGGTCCTGGAAGCTGCCATATAATATTTGCATTCACAATCTTTTGGCCAGAAGTGAGTCACATGGCTATTCTTGAATATAAGGGAGAAGAGGAATTGTAGTTTTTATTCTGAGTACCAAGTTAAACATTGTATTGTCATGGCAATGGGGAGAATGATAAGTAGCAATTTCTAATGTGAAAAGAGTTGTGCTTAAAATTACAAACCAGTTAGCAGCCGCAGCATTGTTAAGGATATAACTACTACAGCAGAACTAGATCTGTTCAAATAAATTCCTATTTGAATAACCATTTATTTC
This sequence comes from Physeter macrocephalus, assembly GCF_002837175.3. Classification (NCBI taxonomy): domain Eukaryota; kingdom Metazoa; phylum Chordata; class Mammalia; order Artiodactyla; family Physeteridae; genus Physeter; species Physeter macrocephalus. The sequence continues at coordinate 29,850,653 of NC_041229.1, forward strand.
AAAGAGAAATAAAGCTAGCTTCCAAATCACATGGGTGTCATTGACTTTAATAAATATTCAAAATTTATATTTAGGCTATGATCTGATTCCATTATTTTTTGTGTGGTTTAAATTGGTATTCATTGCCTTGTGAGCTTTCCATAAAACACAAACTTTATGTTTTGTTCTTTACCCTTACTTTGCTAACCAATAACTAGTCCACTTCTAAAACAAGGAGATATCAAAGATATCAAAGATCATCTGTCCATCCACCTTCCTCTCTCTGCTTTTACCTTATTAAGTTTCTACTGATTTAATCGCTTTTGAAATGGTTCTTAGGAACTGGAAAGGAGGGGGGAAGGATAGATTAGGCAAAGAATAATCAGAAGTAATGAGACTTACCACACAGTACTTCGGTTGACACTTGTTTTTCCCTTTTCTTTTGTAAAAAAAAATGCTGATTGTTATGTCTACATGTATGGAAAATATTAACACAGGTAGAGACATTTATTCTCAACAGGCTTTTTTGTTTCCTCAGCTTGGGTTTATTTTTCCTGTGCTTCTACCAATGATTTAACTATTTGAGAATGTTCATTTTTTCAGTGAGAGATTTGCAGTATTAACATTTGGAAGGGCTTCAGATAAACTGAGGAGGAGAACTGGTTTGAGCTTTTGGACCCTGACAGGTTTACCTCTACTCCTTACAGCATAGATTCTCTGGTGTCCATCATAAAATCCACCTCACTCATGAAACTTTGATAATTAATTTTCCTCCTAGCTGCAATGTTAAGTTGAAAATCTCAAGTTCACAAGGAACAGTAAAGCATTTAGGAAGGTAGGACTACAAAGCAAAAGTAAAACATCATAAACAAAAATCCAGCAAGTCTCTATCATCCTTTTCATTTCCAAAAAATTTTGATTTAAGACTACACATCGAAAGTAGTTGTCTTCTTCATGATTATCACATAGGAAAAATGAGGCTACCTTTGCTCAGATATTTTTGGGACTTCTCTTTCAGATTTCCTTAAGGACCTTTGGATAGTCTTCAACTGTCCTTAATAATGGGAAATACACATTCTTTGAGTGTGGGCTTGATTTTGGGAACAATCTAAAATATTTTGGAGACAAATCCAATGATTAACTCATCTGAAAGCAGTTTTAGTCATTGATTCAACAAATATCTATTGAACTCCAACGTAAACAAATACCAGAAATAAAAGCATGAAAAGTACACATCCTGCTCTCAAGATGCTTAATGTGTAAGAGGGCCAAAAACAAGGGATAGGATGGCTGATTTTGAGTCTAATATACTTCATTGTCTATTTTGCCTGTGTGTCCCCAGGGCCCACTGCAGTCTTGCCCTGGATGTGCTCTGGAGTTGACTTACTGGTCGGACTCCTTTGTACTCATGCTTTTCTGAGGAGACAGGTGGGAAGTGATAACTCATCCACACTTTATTTTGACAAATGGAAATGAGTGAACGGAAGTCAAATGGAAAAAGCTGTTTCAAGTGTCTGGAGTGATTTTGTCATTTCTGTTTTCTTACATCAGTCTCCACCTCTCTCAGAAGTTACAGCAGAAAGACTCAGAATAAAAAATAAAACCTCCAAAGAATTCTGGAGAAATGCTTAACACAGTTAAGTTCACAGTTTCTGCTCTTAAACTTTTATTTTTGTATGTGCATGTGTTAAAGATGGCAAAAATTAAAGATGAACAAAGGGCTGATGGGAGGGAGGGAGGGAGTACTAACGTCTTCCTCCTGAACATATTTTTCTCTTATTTGCTTTTGCTTTTGTTTTTCTTGTCATTCTGTGATGGTTAGGATCTCTAAACAATGTTGAATAGAAGTGATAAGCAGAGAATGCTTCTGTTTCCCCATTAAGAATGATCTTTGTTATAGGTTTTTGTTCCTAGATATCCACCATCCATGAAAATAAATTCCCTTCTATTCTTGGTTTGCTGAGGTTTTTATTTTGAAAATCCCTGTCCTGATTGGGCCATTCCACCATCTGTGGGCCCTGGGAATCTAAAACTATTGTTTGTTGCTCTACTGATTGAGAATCTCAGATAGTGTGTTCTTCTGAAGTTTTAGGTAGTTTCCTTGGAGTACCCACTGATTGAAAAAAACCTCTCCTATATTGTTTTTGGTCAAACATTTTGCCATAATACTAATGGCCTGTGTACACAACAAATACATGTTAGTGGGTGCCTCTGAAATGGTAAGATGAAAATGGGGCTGCAGAAGGGAACATGAAGGGCTTCAACTGGTTTTGAAATTATTTAAAAATTTTAAAATTTCTTGAAAAAATCTAAAGTAAACACCACAGCATGTTAATATTTGTTCATTTTGGAAGATCAGTAAATGTGTTATCCTTTGTAACAAATTTTCAAAGTAAGTTTTCCAAGAAAAGAGAAAAAGAAGAAAAAGAAAGAGAAAGAAAGAAAAAGTTAATTAGCCAAGCTTTGATTAAACAACACATATAGCAAGTAGAATTAGTTACACCATCCTCTGGAATTCTATAGCCCTTTGCTGGTGTGCCATATAATGGATTTCACTGTACTGTAATTTTTTTCTATATATATTTTTTTCTTTTTATGTATTATATACTCAATAAAAAATAGTAACCAAAAGAAAAGCTTGTATAGCAATATTAATATCACAGAGTTTACAGTGATATTATTTTTACCTTTCACTGTCCTATCAGCTCTTAAATCTCTCAAGAGCAGAGACAGTATGTTATTCATCCTTGTATTCCTGGGATCTGGCTAATGCCTGGATCATGTTGTTTTCTGTAAGTATTATAATTCACAAGCACAAGGTTTGGAGTCAGAAGACCAATTAAAGGCCATACGTGTCTTTACTAGTTTTCAGTCATTTTATGCCTTTGTCCTGGAGGCATATGAGGAATGAGCTTTCTCCTCTGCATGGGGATGTGGCAAGGAGAGCTAGCTAGCCTCTCTAGTCTTCCCTTCTATGAGCACCCAGCTAGACTCTTATTTTCCACCACCCTAGAAATTAGGTGTAGCCATGTGATTAAGTTCTAATGGAATATAAACATATATGATGTGTGACATTTCCAGACATGGCCCACAAACACCTTCCCTGAATACTCCTCCCTGCTTTTCCCTTTTCTAGCTGTTTATTTAAGCTTTCAGCCATTGTAGAATTTTACTGTTTCACAGAAACACATGGGAAAGCTATATATATGAGAAATTATAACCTTTTCATCATTTAATTATTCTATTTATAAAATTCTTATCCTGGTTTCTGGGCTATTATTTCCCATTTCTTTTGCATTACTTTGAGATGCTGTATATTTTAACTAAAATATAATACTTCCTTCAATGTTTAAAGACGTTATATATATACATATATGTAAATATATAAAACCATGGAAGACTGAAATGTGAATAATTTCTTATATTTTATTAAATAATGATACAGAAATAATAGCCAAAATATTTATTACTGATTCCTTAAATACACTATTTAAAAACTCTTAGCTAAAACATTAAATTTTTGAGCCACTGGAAAAGTGAACTGCCTCACAGAAATACTTATTATATAGGGAATATGCTATTTTAACATTGACTCCATTAAGTTATTACTTTAAAAGGTACAGGGTGCTGTCATTACCCATTAAAATAAAAACACAATGAGATAAACAACACAGGACAACTACATGCTAATATTTTGAACTAACACTTCAAATGTGGACTGACCACATATTTTATTTAAAGCTTAAATAATAAATGTTTCTTTTGGCTAAGACAGATTTTATTGTCATTGGGTTCTACTGATTTTTGAGAAATAGAGCTGCTCCACACTGAATCCACTGATCTTGGTTGCCCCCACATGGAATGTCGATATTGATCACCACACGATCCCTTTCAGCACTCGTGTAAACAGGCAAAGATATGCACTCATCAGGGGAATATGGACCATATGCGTCCTGTTTAAAAAGAATTAATTTTGTTTTAAAATACAGCAATATACTGTGTTGCAACAGATCATTAGATAACCAAAGATACAAACACAAAATCTTCCCAAATAATAAAATATATTTAACATTTTATTATGAAATGTTTTAAATAAAGACTAGCATAATAAACCCACATCATTCAGCTGCAACAATTATCAGCTCATGGCCAACTGTATTTCATTTATAACCTCCCCCAGCCCCAAATAATAGGGTATTTTGAATCAAACCCTACACATTATAAAATTTCATCTATAAGTATTTAAATATATGTCTATAAATAAAATATAAAAATATAATTAAAATACTATATAGCATAAAAGTATTAACAATAATTCCTTAATATCATCTTATACCCATAATGCCATTATCCCATAATTTTTAAAAGAATTTTTTTGTAAGAACCGCAATTCAAATAGAGTCCACACTTTGAGGTTTGTTATGTCTCCTAATTCTCCTAAATTTATTTTTTCTCCTTTATTCCTTGTAATTTGTTTGCTAAAGAACTATATCAAAGAGTTTCCCACATTCTGACTTTTGTTGGCTACATTCCCATGGTGTCATGTTCTTCTGTTCCCTGTATTCTTGTAAAGTGGGTCTGGAGGTGAGTTCAGATTCAGATTCAATTTCTGGTAAAAACACTGCATAGGTAGTAGTGTATACTTCAATCAAGAGGCATATAAATTCTGGGTGTCTCTTTTTTTAGCTATTAGGAGCCATTGATGATCATTATTTATATTTAAGATTACAAAATGATAATCTAATTCTACATGTCTTCATTTCCAGGCAGAAACAAATCTATAAAGAGGAACTTCCAGTTATCAATCATTTGATTACCATGAGGTACAGTTCATATAGGAAAGGCTGGAATAAATGCTATCTAATTTCCCTTTATTTACATGCTTTTAAAATAATGCATTTGTTCCCTAGCATACTATAAAGGTGATCAATGAGCACCCTCTATTTTTTTAAGTATCATTATGAACTGGTGGATTTAAACATGTTCAATGTGCTTCAATGCAATGCAATTACTATCTTACTGGTGTTCAAAATGTCAATCTTTGTGCAGTGGGAACTCATTAGGCTGGCTCCTGAGGATTTTTGTTTTGATATGTCCCTAGTAGTCTTCAGTAGCTTTCTTACCTTCTAGTATGTCAAGATGTTGTAAGTTCATCTTGTATATTTGCTGTCCCAGAAATCAAAAATTAGCCATTACTCTGAGGATCCTTGGTTCCTTTAATGAGAAATGGTACTAGAGATCATAATCTGGGTGCTAGCAATGATCTATCATTCTCCTTCTAGGATTTTTCAGTGACTGAAGCTTAGAAATATGTGATTTTTAAAAGAAAAACATCAGAAGTTCATAATAGTCATTCCAATTCAAATTTAGGATTCATGTTTTTATTGAATTTATATAATTTTATTCAACTAATGGATTAGTTTTTAGAGTTAGAATGAAACTTAAAAGAAAAGTTAGACTCATTCTAGAATTTTACAAGTGACAAATCAGAAACCCATGAAGAATTTATCATGGTAACCTAGTTAAGCAAGTGGCAAAGTTGCCATAGGTAGTACAATTGAAAAAAAAAAAAAAAATTTGGCATTAGCTTGTTTAGGAGCTCCTGACCCTAGAGAGTAGATTACTCTCTGAGCATCTGTTTCCCTATCATAAAAGGAACATAAACAACACTGGTCCACCTAATGGGATGTTGGGTGAATCCAATGATGTATTATTAAGGAGTTCAAATACAAAGCATTATTTATTCACATAAGGACTACATATGCATAACTTTTCTTTAATTCCTACTAATTCTCAAATCAATTAGAAAAAAAGTCCCAGCCTTTTACCATGTACTACAGGTCATGGATGGTACTAGGATAGAGAGAAATAAAAATATTTTTTCCTTCATGAAGAAATTTAAAGCATTCTATTTTTAAGTCTAAGTGGGCATTATATGGAATTTTGATTGTCTTTTCCAATCCTTTTCTCTACCCCCCCAACACGAAAATAATGTTCTAACTTTTCTAAGTCCTTGATATAAAACAGATAAGTCCCTTTGAAAACTTATTCATTTCTAAAATCCCTAAATTGTAACCTGATTGACATATGAGAAAATTCATTCTTTATGAAGAATCATTACCCAAATAGATAAGAAGACCATCTGCCCTGAATGTTTCTAATTTTCCTCTATGTTTGTATTGATGATTCTGTCAGTTACTCATCCATTCATTTAACAGCATTTATGTGCTAATATTGTACCTAGAATTATATTATAAAAGCAAAGCATTTCAATATGTATCCAAATAGAGAAAATAATAATCTTCTTTGAAGCTTAAAATTTAGTTTAAGAAACAACATACACATCAAATATTTAGAATATAATTTTTGAGAAAATAAGTATTTTAAAGAAAATCAAAATAAACTACTACTCTGGGATATGTTAACCTAGCAAGGATTAATGGAGAGAATGAATCCTGAGTTGGGCCTCAGAAAAATACAGAATTTGGAGTAAAGAGAATTTTCAACCATTATTAATCACTGCCTAATCTCTTCCCTCTTCTCCAATTCTGCTTAAATGGCAAAGCTTTAGGATTCAAAAATTCCTGTAATTTTCATAACTCCTTAGTCATTCCTAAAGTTAATAACCTAGTGTAGGCTTTCTTTTGGTATTGGCTTTAAATTTTTCAGCAAAGAGCAGACAAACATTACATATTTGTTGAACTGAAATGATCTGAATCTATGAATGTCTATAATCCTAGAAAAGGTCTTAAATTATCTTCCTCTGCCACCCTATATATGCTTTGCTTCCCATAACTTCTATGGTCAAAAATGAAAACATCACATTGAAATGTTTTATAATGCTATTCCTTTCTATTCAGAAGATTTTCTCTATATCTCCAAGCAATTTTCTCTTTAAATTTGGAATTTAAGAGTAATGCAAAGTTGATTCTTTGCATATTCACTATCAATTTACCAGTTTTTGTATATATTTCCAAACCCTTCCAAACTTGCTTTTGGTTGTAGGCTTTTTGTTTAAAGTGAGGGTACAAATCTTTCCAGCAAAACGTACAGTGTTTTAAAAGCGAAGTACCACAGTTGCTTCTTAAAATTTTTCTTGTCATTGCTTAAAATCTCATAAACGGTAAATGTTACAACCTCCTGTAAAAAAAGTTAAATGGACTTGCCCTTATGTCACCAATAAATAAATGATCAAAGTAATAGAGCTAAGTACTTGGGCATTCTCACACTTAACACAATACCTTATGCAGACAGAAACTTTATATTGTTTAACTGAATTAAATTCTTATGCCACAATTCCCTCTTTAATATGTTTATCTTAACAGACAAAGCACAGACCCTGCTGGGCTGAAATATTTGGATGAAACTAAAATTTTATTAATAACTATCAATAAATACACTAAGTGTTCAGTTAATGCACAAAAGAGATATATTAGGAAAACTTCAAATAATTCATTTCATATTATATGTAAACAAATTAGTTTGACATTATTAAAATTAAATAATTAAAAATTTATATATTATGATTACTCATGCTCATGTCCATGCCCCAGGGAAAGTGGCTTAAAAGTATACGTGTACTACAAATAGAAGGCAATATGCTAATATGTGAAAGAAGACATTTACAAAGGCAAATGGTGATATTTGGTATCACTTAGCCAACAAACCAAAGAAAATAACAAAATAAAACAACACCAGAAAACAAAAAAGCCCCAAATTATCCAGGTTAATTATGTTAACTATTTGGCCGATATCAACTGAAATTTCATTATAATAAAACACACGAGGGCAAACCAAAATATTTTTCTCATTAGAAATATATTTATGCATAAAGTCCAACTAACTTATTCTAACATATGCTTTCTGAATATTTATGAACCAAGTCAGTGAACAGTTACTTTTTTTTAGAAAAGAAGATGTTAGGACATCAGAGGTTTCATGTATGTAAAAGCGGCATTATTAGTAATGCAACCCTGAAAAAAATAACCTATCTCAAAACAGGAAACGAAACAACTTGCCAACAATGAATATTTTGAACGACTTTGCTCTGTCAAGAATGTCTAGCTACTCTATTTTGGTAGAGAAATACTTCCCTCTATTTTTCAATAATACAATGCTAACAACATTGCTCTCATAGTAAGTTCTTAAGAACAAAAAACTGTCACATAGAAAAGACATTAATTAAATATTTATTATACTTAAACCAGAGTGCATACAAGGCAGAGTTTTCAGCATATATCATTTCATATACATGGTGAAAATACTTTAACATAAAGAAAAGACTTACTGTGAGTGACTTGTGTAATCATTATATAGTCATAATTTCCCTGAGAATAAAATTGTTTCTGAAGTTGTACTGTCAGTTGTGGCAACTGTTGGAAGGTGTAGGCCTGTGGGGTTCAGGCTGGTCCAGGGTTTCTATGTTACTGTGGGGCTGATACACCCGAAGTAACACTCTTTATTGGAAAAATAGAACAAAGGCAAACTGACTTCCTGTGGAATGTCAGAACAGGACATTATCTAAGACTGATCTACCTCATAAAGTAGCGTTTCCCAAACTATGTTATGTGGAACATAGATCCAGATGGAGGGTGGGGTGTAGATGCATGAACAGGGTTGCATGTTAAGTAAATTTTGGGAGTTCTCAGAGTTTTTAATATCCTCAAATACATCATGAATTTCCAAATTTAAATCTGTTTACTGAACAATTTTTCAGAGAACCATTATGGAATAATGTAGCGTCAAACAATTTTTTTAGGAAGTGTTTTGGAGAAAGTGAATGCTTCTTTGGGTAAAATCCTCTACGGAAATCTTATTGTACCTATATTAATTTAACCCCTAGTCCTGAGCTGGAACTTGAAGAACCTTAAGAATCTGCATCATCAATGAATGAACACATAAATGAACAGTGTGAGTGTAGGTATATTAACTTCCTGCACAAAGATAATGGTAAACAGACACACAAGGAAAACATTAGCACCAGCATTTTACTTCCTTTTAATTCTTGAGCATTCGTAATTCTAATTTTGTTAACTGGCAAAGTACATTACATTTATAATAGAAGCAATGGTAAACCTCCCCCTCCCCTCAATAAAAGCCTTAGAATTTGTTGTTCATATCCTTTGTTAAGTATTACCACATATTAAAAAATCTCAAAGTTCTTCAGTCTTCTGCAACCTAAAATGCTCTTTAAAAAAATGTAGGTGCTATGTACCTCCTAGTGTCTGAGTTGTCTGGCATGTTTCTGCTGAAATAAAGCTATTCAGGACTTTTAGGGGTCAGATAATATTATCGAAATAATATGTGGAAAAACCTTCTTCTGGCCTAAAAGGAATCAGTCACCAAAGTTCTGAACTCCATTATTTTATCTAAGCTTATCAAAGGATTCTGAACTTTCTGCAAATAAAGTAGCTGTAAGAGTAAGTAGCAAACGTAATTCTTTTTACTTGTTTATATAAATTGATGTTGATGCTTCCTTCGATTTTATGCTGGTTCCTTCCCTCTTGGTAAAAATGCATTAAAATGCTGATGCCCCCCACCAAATTCTGTAACACTTATTAAAAACAGCTATAGTTGCCCTAAAAAAATGATTTCTTGAACAAAAATAGTGCTTAGCTCAAGCAGAAGTTGGAGAGTTTGATAGTTTATACAGAGTCAGCAAACTTTTCTGTAAGAGGTCAGATAGTAAATATTTTATGGGCTATATGGTCTCGGATACAACTATATCCTCAACTCTGCTGTAGTAGTCTGAAAGCATCTACATAAATGGGCATAGCTGTTTTCCAAACAAAACTTTCTTTATAGACACTGGAATTTGAATTTCAGATAATTTTCACGTCATAAAATATTGGGTTGGCCAAAAAGTTCGTTCGGGTTTTTCTGTAACATCTTACAGAAAAACCCGAACGAACTTTTTGGCCAACCCAGTACTATCCTAAGTTTTTCATCTATTTAAAAATGTAAAAGTCATTCACGCTCACATGACTGTGGGCTGTACAAAAACAGGCAGCATACTGGATTTGGCCTGTGGCCTGTAGTTTTCCAAACTCTGGTTTATACTGTTAGGTTGGCTCAGTATTAGGCCTAAGATTTAAGACAGATAACCTGGATTTGAAACTTAGTTGCTTACCTATTAACTATGCTATCTTTATCTTGGTCAAGTTATACAATCTTTTAAACTTCCATTTTCTTAGTTTACAATGGAGATGATAATTCCTATTTCAAATGTTTTTGGAAAGCCTAAATATCTTGTATTCTAAACAGTTTGTACAGTGCTTGGCACATAATCAATACAAATAAATGCTCATTGCTACTGTTCAAACACTAGTGCTACTACTGGAGGACCCATAACAAATCACTCTATTTACTAGATTTACGGTTTCTTCCTCAGCAAAACAGAGAGAAAAACTATTCTACCATACTCAGAGGACTGCAATGAAAGGTAAGTGTGATTGTATTTCACTCTATGCCAATCCTCAATTCTCTCAGTGCTAGACTGCTTTTCTAAAACTACAGATCTGATCTTACAACACACGTGTTCTAAGCTCTCAATGGCTTTCTATGATCATAACATAGTCTAAACTCCTTGGCATGGCTCCATGGCTTGTTGTACTTGGTCTTAGTCTTCCTTTCTGACCGCATCCCCTACCACTCTTCATTGGAACCATGCCAGTACATTCCAGATATACTATACTGTCAGTTCCCAAAATAACCTAAATTCTTTTCATATCTCCATGCATTTATTTTTTATTTTTTATTTATTTATTTTTTGGTCCATTTAAGTTTTTTTTGTCTTTATTAAATTTTTTTAACATCTTTATTGGAGTATAATTGCTTTACAATGGTGTATTAGTTTCTGCTTTATAACAAAGTGAATCAGTTATACATATACATATGTCCCCATATCTCTTCCCTCTTGCGTCTCCCTCCCTCCCACCCTCTCTATCCCACCGCTCTAGGTGGTCACAAAGCACTGAGCTGATCTCCCTGTGCTATGCGGCTGCTTCCCACTGGCCATCTATTTTACATTTGGTAGTGTATATATGTCCATGCCACTATCTCACTTCGTCACAACTTACCCTTCCCCCTCCCCATATCCTCAGGTCCATGTTCTAGTAGGTCTGTGTTTTATTCCCGTCCTACCACTAATCTCTTCATGACATTTTTTTACTTAGATTCCATATATATGTTTGTAAGTTAGAAAACCAACTGCAGCTGTCCCAGCAGCAATGGTCACTGCTGCAATCTATTTTACATTGAAATAATGACAAATACTAAAAATGTAAAAAAAAAATAATTGTTGTTATTGATGTAAAAAAATTAATAGAAAGTTAACAAAAGGTAAAGTGACATGGAACCAATAGTAATTTAATTATCTTCTATTCAAACAATAAATCTTAAATGGAAGAAAAACTTTTTGCTCACTAAGGCTATAACTCTATACATAACTGAATCATTATTGTCAGGTAAGGCTCTCTCCTGATATGAGGAAATCATGAGCTGAGGAAATGATCTGAAAACTTTTAAAATGTCTCCAGGATGTTTCCATCTAGACTCTGTGACATTGTGATTTATAATACAGAATATGTATGTAGTCTTTTCCCATTTCTGGCACAGAACTCCTAAAACCTTTGGAATTTGCAAGTGATGAGAGCAATCAAGGTGTGTTATGTTAATGAGGTGACTTTTGCGATGCACCTCAGGATGGGTGCCAGTTGCCAGGAGGAAAAACCTTGTGATTAGAGGGTTGGAACTTTCAGTCCCACGTCAGTTATACATATACATATGTTCCCATATCTCTTCCCTCTTGCGGCTCCCTCCCTCCCACCCTCCCTAACCCACCCCTCTCATGGTCACAAAGTGCAGAGGTGATCTCCCTGTGCTATGCGGCAGCTTCCCACTAGCTATCTAATTTACATTTGGTAGTGCATATATGTCCCTGCCACTCTCTCACTTCGTCACAGCTTACCCTTCCCCCTCCCCATGTCCTCAAGTCCATGCTCTAGTAGGTCTGTGTTTTATTCCCATCCTACCACTAATCTCTTCATGACATTTTTTTTTCTTAGATTCCATATATATGTGTTAGCATACGGTATTTGTTTTTCTCCTTCTGACTTACTTCACTCTGTATGACAGACTCCAGGTCTATCCACCTCATTACAAATAACTCAGTTTCATTTCTTTTTATGGCTGAGTAATATTCCATTGTATATATGTGCCACATCTTCTTTATCCATTCATCTGTTGATGGACACTTAGGTTGCTTCCATGCCGTGACTGTCTTTAAATAAAAACCATTATTTCTCCTACTGGTTCCTTGGCTGCTGCTTCTGTTGTACAGATCTTCCTCAACTTACCATGGGGTTACGTCCCAGTAAACCCATGGTAAGTTGAAAATATCATAAATTGAAAATGCATTTAATACACCTGACGTGTCAAACATCACTGCTTAGCTTCACCTACATTCAGTGCACTCAGAACACCTAGGTTAGCCTATAGTTGGGCAAAATCATCTAATGCAAGGACTATTTTTTAATAAAGTGCTGACCATCTCGTGTAATTTATTGACTACTGTACTGACAAGCAGAGTGCTTGTCTGGGTCCGTGGTGGTTGCATCTATCCGCTGTCTCCTGGTGTGGTCGCGTGGCTGGTGGGGAGCTGGGGCTTTGCCACCCAGCATCAGGAGGAAGTGTCTTTCCCCATACGGTGGGCCCGAGGAAAGCTCAAAATTCAAAAGTCGAAGTAGTTTCTACTGAATGCGTATTGCTTTCGCATTACTGTAAAGTTAAAAAATCCTAAGTTGATTTTCTTACTCGTGAAAAGTATATTCAGTCACTCGGTAATACTGATTTCCGTTCAAGAACGCTATAGTCGAGTTGGAGAGAAAAGATGAACACACAGGAGGAGAGGCAAAGAATTTCCCCCTGAAAACTGGTTGGTATAGCGTGCTCTAGGATCTCAGAGGGAAAAGAATCAACAGAGGGTAGTCCTGGAGGGCTTTACGGAGGAGGTGGGAATTGAGCTTGTTCTTAGCGGATGGTTAGTATTGGAGCAGCTGGAGAGAACAGAGAGAGAGGGAAGGCGTTGAAGATGTGGAACAAGACGGATAAAGCGTGGAGGTGAGCAGAGAGCTGCGTGCTTGTCCCAGCCAATCCTGATGAACTCAAGTGATTAGTTCAGAACCGCTCCCGTGGGGGTGTCATCTCCATCCTCAAGGACCCCAGGAGTGGAGGCAGAGGACAGGTGGCGAGGAACGAGCGCAGCCCTGGGCCACGGGGAAGGTTCACCCACTGCACCCGGATGCCGAGGGGGAGGGGCTCCGAGGAGGGAGGGATGCTCAGGCGGGGACAGCGCTGCACAGATGCAGGGAATGGGGGGCGGGGCTGGGGG
>NC_041229.1:29867281-29867526 GCF_002837175.3 Physeter macrocephalus
GAAGGAAGGAAGGAAGGAGGGAGGGAGGGAAGGAAGGAAGGAAGAAAGAAAGGAAGGGAGGAAGGAAGAAAGGAAGGAAGAAAGGAAGGAAGGAAGAAATGATGGAAGGAAGCAAGAAAGGAAGGAAGAAAGGAAGGAGGAGAGGAAGAAAGGGAGGAAGGCAGGGAGGAAGGGAAAATAATTATTAAGAAAAAAATTTCTATTAAAAAAAGAAAAAACAAAAAACAAAAAAATGGGTTGGACTA
>NC_041229.1:29867685-29876925 GCF_002837175.3 Physeter macrocephalus
CCCCCGGGGAAGCTCTCCCTGGATCCCGGGACCCCGGCAGTGGCGGGCCGCACGAGCTCCCGGGAGGGGCTGTGTGGAGAGTGACCTGCGCTAGCACACAGGCTTCTTGGTGGCGGCAGCAGCAACCCTAGCGTCCCACGCCCGCCTCTGCTGTCCGCGCCGACATCCGCGGCTCGCGCCCGCCTCCGGAACTCCTTTACGCAGTGCCCTTAATCCCCTCTCCTCGCGCCCAGGAAGCAAAGAGGCAAGAAAAAGCCTCCTGTCTCTTCGGCAGCTCCACGCCCGTTTCTGGAGCTCCTCTACGCGGTGCGCTTAATCCCCTTTCCTCTCACACCAGGAGACAAAGAGGCAAAAAAAAAGTCTCTTTTCTCTTCTGCAGCTCCGCGCCCGTTTCTGGAGCTCCTTTAAGCGGCGCGCTTATACCCCTCTCCTCGTGCACCAGGAAGCAAAGAGGGAAGAAAAGGTCTCTTGCCTCTTTTGCAGCTCCAGACTTCAACCGGACTCCCTCCCGGATAGCCGTGGCGCACTAGCCCCTTTCAGGCTGTGTTCACGCCGCCAACCCCAGGCCTCTCCCGGCTTCCGACCGAAGCCCGAGCCTCAGCTCCCAGCCCTGCCCGTCCCGGCGGGTGAGCAGACAAGCCTCTCGGGCTGGTGAGTACTGGTTGGCAGGGATCCAACTGAAGCCCGAGGCTCAGCTCCCAGCCCCCGCCCGCCGCGGCGGGTGAGCAGACAAGCCTCTCGGGCTGGTGAGTGCTGGTCGGCACCGATCCTCTGTGCGGGAATCTCTCCGCTTTGCCCTCCGCATCCCGCTGCTGCACTCTCCTCCGCGGCTCCGGAGCTTCCCCCTCCGCCACCCATAGTCTCCGCCCGTGAAGGGGCTTCTAGTGTGTGGGAACCTTTCCTCTTTCACGGCTCCCTCCCACTGGCGCAGGTCCCGTCCCTATTCTTTGTCTCTGTTTATTCTTTTTTCTTTTGCCTACCCAGGTACGTGGGGGGTTTCTTGCCTTTTGTGAGGTCTGAGGTCTTCTGCCAGCGTTCGGTGGGTGTTCTATAGGAGAAGTTCCACGTGTAGCTGTATTTCTGATGTATCTGTGAGGAGGAAGGTGATCTCCGCGTCTTACTCTTCCGCCATCTTGCCTGCTCTCTCTCCATGCATTTAAATATACTTCCCCTTCTATATGGAAAGCCATGCCCCTACCTTTTTTTTTTTTTTTTTGTGGTACGCGGGCCTCTCACTGTTGTGGCCTCTCCCGTTGTGGAGCACAGGCTCTGGACGCACAGCCTCAGCGGCCATGGCTCACGGGCCCAGCCGCTCCGCGGCATGTGGGATCTTCCCAGACCAGGGCACGAACCCGTGTCCCCCGCATCGGCAGGCGGACTCTCAACCACGGCGCCACCAAGGAAGCCCGCCCCTACCATTTTTGAATTTGTCCTTGAACTTTTCTTACTTCTACTGTGACTACAGTCCTGAGAAGCTGCTTCCTCTCCCTGTGAGGTCATCTGACTTTTCCTCATCTGCTTATACAAGGTAGAGCTGAGGTCTCCCTTCATTTGCCAAAGTACTTCATGTAAACCTCCATAATTGTACTTCTGTAACTCTGAACTGTAATAGTTTCTTTACCCGTTTGCTCCTCTACTCAACAGAAGACTCTGATGGAAGAGATTTGTTTATTTTTGTTATCCCAGGGTTCAGAATATGGTATATAGGAACTTAAGTATCTAATGATGACTGAAAGCACTTAGTACACTATAAAGCACCATATGAAATAAGTTAATTATTATACTATTATAAAAACATTTAAAAGTGTTGGCATCAGGATAAATTAGACTTACTGTGTATGACGCCCTTCTAGGGACTTCACAGACACAGGACCTTATTTATTCCTCAACATGGTCCTATAGAAACATCATTATCTCTACTTTCAAACGAGGAAACTGGCTCAGTGAGGTTAGGTAATTTGCCCCAAATCACCCAGCTCATAAGTTTGGGAGCTGCGAGTGGCATTTAGACTGCTGGACTCCAAAATTTCATGTTCTGAAACATTTAGCAATATACCTCATATTCTCTCCTTCTTAGCTGATCTAGGAGAGGCAGTCAAAGCAGTAAGATTATATGGGAAGAAGAGGCTCACTGTAAAGGAAGGAGGGGAAAAAAGAGGTGGGGAAGTATCTTAAATCCTTCCATTACATGGCAGGAAAAAGTGCAAAAGCCTTCGGGGAAATCTCTTTTATAAAAATAATAAATTCATATTATCTTTCAGCCATCTCTTTTATTGGCTAAATATTCCACTTCATTTTACCTCTCTTTACACGAGATATTTTTCAAATTAAATTACTTTTAGCTTTGTATTCCAATCCTGATTTTTTAAACTGTGGTAAATAAAACTGGATAGAAATGATACTCAAAGTAAAATATTGTGGAGGGATAAATTCCAAGTCTTATAATGTTATGTTGCTTTTCCTACAACCCAGTTAACAGATTGGCTTCTGTTCATAAGTACATTGCATTCCTGATTTGCATTCAGTTTGTGGTCAATTATGTGGGTATTGCTCTAGGTCACTCTCTTTTGCATTTATGCCTACTCATTCTCCATGCTCTATTTTTATTGCTGGGGTTTCCCCTTAAGTGAATCATTTTATACATGTCCTACCTTCCCCCCCCCATCAAGGTCATTATATGGCTTTTAATTTTGTTTGCCAGAGAAGTAACACTTCACATAATTTGGATTCATTTGAATTCATCTCTGTCATTATATACAACTTTATATATTACGGTTATAACCCTCAGCAAATTTTAACCTTAACTTTTGTATAGAACTTTCGATCTGGTCCACACACCTAATGTGTGTAATCCATAATTTACCAACTTTTTCACATACAAATTTCTTACATGAATCAATAGCCAGAGAGAAATAAAGATGATTTCAACTTCTTCTCCCTTCTCTGTCACTCTACTACTAGAGAAAATGAAGCTTATATGGAGGGTGGAAATGGCGAGTTTCACAGAAATGTATCTTCCTTTAGGTCAGAGGATGCTCTTATAGCTCTCTGAGCAATAACTGTTAATTATAGCTTTATTAGTTTTTATTTTAAAATAAATATTCTGAAACTTTGGATTTTTTTATTTTCAAAAAAGAATTATAATAATTGGAAAATTCAATGAAGTATTTCACAACTAGAAAACTCATTTTTCTTGTAGTAAGCAGTATATGAAATAGTTTGTTGGTGATTAGATACAGAATCAAAACTTTAAAGTTTATTCACATGTATTCTCACTTACGTTTAGTAAAAGTTATGTGTTTCATCTACAACTATGTCTTATTTTAAAGGCAAATATCCCTCAAGTTCCATTGTTGAAAGTTCTTTCAAAAATTGAAGGTTTTGGACTTCCCTGATGGCGCAGTGGTTAAGAATCCACCTGCCAATGCAGGGGACATGGGTTCGAGCCCTGGTCTGGGAAGATTCCACATGCCGTGGAGCAACTAAGCCCGTGTGTCACAACTACTGAGCCTGCGCTCTAGAGCCCACGTGCCACAACTACTGAAGCCTGCGCGCCTAGAGTCCGTGCTCCACAACAAGAGAAGCCACCACAATGAGAAGCCTGTGCACCACAACAAAGAGTAGCCCCCACTCGACACAACTAGAGAAAAGCCCGTGTGCAGGAACGAAGACCCAATGCAGCCAAAAATAAATAAATAAATTTATAGAAAAAAAAAATTGAAGGTTTTAAAAGGGAAAAAGTTAACCGAATAAGCCTTTGTCAAGACAGTTTTCTTCATCTGCCAATCAGCAGCATAGTGACATGGTATTAGATGTGTATTAACATCTTGATGCTTTCGATTTCTGCATGCCAAGCTACAGGGAAGTCATTTAACCTATGTGAACACACATTTCCTCATTTGAAAATAGAAATAATAATATCTAGCTTGCAGGGCTACTCAGAAAAGTATGTAAGGTAAAGTATATAAAACATTTAGCACACTGCTGAAAATAATAGGAACACAATATGTGGTAGTTCAGATTACCATTTAAGGTTTTTTTCTTATTAGACTATAACTTATTTAGAAATTAAAAACTATAATATTTTTCTTTCCATAACAAAATGAAGCTTTTAAAATGTCCTGTACATCTTAAAAATTATAAAGGACACAATATTTTGATTGTAAATTTGTTCAAATGCAGGTAAGATTAGAAACTAAATGAAAAATTCATAGGCCAATTATATCTTATTGAAAAGATAAAATCTAAAAATTAATTGATTAAATTAAAACTTGTTCCTGTTAAAAATGTATTACCTGTGGAATCCAGCCCATAAAACAAGGGAGAACTGATGATACACTAGGAGAATCATGCTGATTTTCAGAAAGTCGATTTCCATCAAAACTGCATCCTTCCAGTAATAAGCCACTGATCTGTCATAGAAACACAGAAACCATTAAAATATGTATTAAAGGCTGAAACAGCAGGAGTTACTATAGTATATCTTCAGAAGAAAGGCAACAATTTCCATTGTGACAATTCATTCCAAACAATGTGAAAACAAAGATCATGGTATTTTGTTTGAGAATAATGAAGGTGAAGACCTGAACCAATGTTCACTGTGAGCTTCCTTTAGGCTGAATCCTCAATTTTAGCAAATATTTTGGAAAAAAAGACTTACAAATGTCATCAGTTATATAATTGCATATGCCTTGGCATTAGATTAATAGACATATAATGACAAAAGCCCAAAAGTTACTCTTTTTCCATGAAGAGGAAAGAAAAGCATACTAGAGAAAAAGAACATGTGCTCCCTGCTTGGAATTCCAACATCATTTTCTAAAAAATAAACAAAACTTGGAAAGGTTAATGAAAAAATTCTTGACATGTCATGCAGAGCTGAAAGAAGAATAAAAAAGGAGAAAGAGTTAATCTCTTACTCTAAATTAACCTTAGTGTAACTTTATAAAATTATGAAAATAAAAATATAATTTTGGTAATATTAGTTTCATATTTCTTCTTTAAAAGTGGTCATTCTTTTCGTTTCTGTAGTGTTAATCTACCCTGAGTTTATCTAAAGGCAACAAACGTAGAGTCTGCATTTTGCATTCAGACCCCTATCTATAGTCTCACAACTTGATAGAAAATGTAAACAATCTTATAAATATTGTATAGTACCTTTTAAGTTAACATACTATAGAATTTTAGAGTCAAGGGAACACTTTAAATTGGAAGTGCTGAAATCATTTTCAGTTATAACTAGAGAATGGTTTAGGGACGAGGAGGTACTAGTAGAGTATGCCTTGACATATAGTTCTGATTAGCTAAATTTATAGTAGGGTTCTTTACAATGAAAAGATAAGCAACTTGTTTGTCAGTGAAAGAGCTGGGATAAAAATAGAATTATTGAATTCTTAAGTTCAGTATTCTTTCTACTATACCACTAATGTGATGTTATACAGGCCACTTCAGGGCTGCTGAAGTATTGCCTTGAAGAAATGTAAATTAAAATTTAAAGAGTACTTGCTAATTTCAGTGCTAGAAAATCTCTGCAAGATAATTCTTCTAAGGCCTCTTCTAGAAATTTCATTGAGTTTTGCGCTCAATTGGTCTTTATAGAAATTTGGAAAAGTAGTCCCCACTGATAGTGTCACAACTTGACTATGTAATATGCATATACATATATAAACTCATCATTTTCCTCTTCTAACCAGGGGGTAGGAGGGGTGAGAAATACTATTATCTGGAGCCTATTTCAGTAATTGGCACTACTGACCATGTAGTTGCTTAATCAGACACCTGGGAGACATTCTTGGTTCCTTCTCCTGAACTTCCCACATGCCATCAACTATCAAGTCCTGCCACTTCCAATAAAATCTTCTAAATCTGTCCTTTTCTCTCTACACCCTCTATCATTCCCCTACTTTGGAATGTAAAGTAAAAAAAAAAAAGAAAACATAAGAACTTCAAAAAGCGATATGCTGTTGTTTATATAATAAAATGATAATATATCAGGGATTGGAGTAGTATCAACAAATGGCACCCTTGTTCCATCTGGAATTCTGCATCAATGGAAGGTGAAAAAGCAGGTAGGCCCAAAATATTACCTTTATTACTGAAAAAGATAGTTTGGAGGATATAACAGGTCTCCAGGCAAATGGATTTGCTAATATCAACACTAAACACAAGAATTTGGAAGGCTTAACTTCTAGTTATGACAGTACTAAGCTAAGGAGCCAGCTGTACCAGGTGCAGAGACTACCTTGAAGGGGCAGAGCAGAATGTGTACACCCAAAAGAAAAGCATAGGAAGGCACAGTATTCAGCCCTGGGTTTCTGACTCAGACTCACAGTCAGATAAACACCTTTATCTGACACCTTTCCTGGAAAGGAAGGAGTCAGGTAGAAGGCAGAGAGTGTCTAGGAGTATGAACCTTAGTAAATATTCCTCCACGCAGAAAAAAACAACAGGAGCAGGAAATAAGAAATCCCCTCTAACATTATATTTAAAATACTTGGAAAATTGCCTGATATACAGCAAGTGCTCAATAAGTATTAGCTATTACTGTTCATTTAATCTAATCCAGATTTGAATTTCTAGACATTTCGAATTGTTTCATATAGTGTATCCATTTAAATAAGGCAAAATAAGGTTTGATTGGAAATTATTTAAATAATTTCAATCAAAAATTTTTGCTTATATTTGATTTTGCAAAATATTTCCCAATTTATCCTAGATAACTGAGTCTATCCATCACTTCATTTATACATCAAAGAGCTAGGTGATGTGTTAGAGCATGCTTTCTAATTTGATCAATACTGTACTTCCACTCTCTTTTCACCTCCTTTAAATGATAAGCCATATTAAAATGCTATTTATACTTACATATATATTTATAGGGCAAATTTCATATTTTTCTATTAAAAGTTTGTTAGAAGTCTATTTTAGTCATTAGTACCTTATTGTGCATGACACATATCCCTTGGATGCAAAGAAATAATTACTGAGATCAGAGCTCATTTGCTTACATTATTTTATTTTATTTTTTCAAGTAGACATTTTTTTGAATTCCAGTATTTTCTTTATTTCCACAAGAGAGACATTTGAAAATATTAACTATATCAACATCTGATCTCTCTTTTTTTTACTTTAATCTTTTTTTAAAAATTGAAGTATAGTTGATTTACAATATTGTGCTAATTTCAGGTATACAGCAAAGTAATTCAGTTATACATACATATATATATTTTTCAGATTCTTTCCCCTTATAGGTTATTACAAAATATTGAGTATAGCTCCCTGTGCTATACAGTAGGTCCTTGTTGGTCATCTATTTTATACATAGTAGTGTGTATATGTTAATCCCAAACTCCTAATTTATCCTTCTCTCCCTCTTTCCCCTTTGGTAACCATAGGGGTTATGTCTGTTTACTTTATTTTAAAAGAACCGCATTGTTGAGGCTGCCTCTTGACATCTGTACAAATATACTATTTGAGTTGAATGCAAAGAATTAAGTGAAAGGCATCTAAATGTGCATCTCTTGCTGTAATACCATTTCCTCTAACTATCCTTGTTTTGCTTATAAATGCATAGCTTTCAATTTAACAGAATAGGAACAGCATAAAATCATTAAAACAAAAGGAAAAGAATCTGTACTTGAATGTTATTCACACTTGAACCTCTGATTAAAACATCTGAAACAGAGGAGCAGTTGCGAAAGTAAGAAAATTAAAAAACAAAGCAAGAATGACAACAAAAACTCCAAAAAAACCCCTCACACATATTTCGTTCTGTTTATAGTTTCAAAACCATTTATTAAGGGGTAGTGTGTATCACGCCAACCACAACTGCATAAATATATTCCAAATAACTAACTACCATGACCCCAGCTTATTTTGAAAAGGCTATTTATAAGATCAATCTGATTCAATTCTTTGAGGTGAGACTCAAAAGAGGTTAGCAACAGTAACAGTAGTGACTTTGCTCACTAAAAACAGGATTAAAGCCATTAATTTATTTCATATACAATGCTGAATTCCTTGAACACTTCTGATTTTAACTTGAATTTAACTTGGATTTAACGGTGAATTAAATGTTTCCTTTGCACAGCAAAGGAAACCATCACATAATGAAAAGATAAGCTACGGAATGAGAGAAAATATTTGCAAACAATGTACCAACAAGGGGTTAATATCCAAAATATACAAAGAGCTCACACAACTCAATATTGGAAAAACAAACTACCCAGTCAAAAAATGGGCAGAAGACTTAAATAGACATTTCTCCAAAGACGACTTTCAGATGGCCAACAGGCACATGAAAAGATACTCAATATCACTAATTTTAGAGAAATGTAAGTCAAAACTATAATGAGGTATCACCTCACACCTGTCAGAATGGCTATCATCAAAAAGTCTACAAATAATAAATGCTGGAGAGATTGTGGAGAAAAGGGAACCCTCTTATACTGTTGGTAGGAACGTAAATTGGTGCAGCCACTGTGTAGAATGGGAGAGTCCTTAAAAACTAAATATAAAGTCATCATATGATCCAGCAATCTCACTCCTGGGCATATATATGGAAAAGATGAAAACTCTAATTTGAAAAGATACATGCACCCCAATGTTCATGACAGAACTATATAGTCAAGATATGGAAACAACCCAAGTGCCCATCAACAGACGACTGACTTAAGAAGATGTGGTATACATATACAATGGGATATTACTCAGCCATAAAAAGAATGCAATACTGTGATTGGCAGCAAGATGGATGGTCCTAAAGAATATACTAAATGAAATAAATCAGACAGAAAAACAAATATTATGATATCACATACATGGAATGTAAAAAATAATACAAATCAATCTGTATACAAAACAAACACTCACAGACACAGAAAACAAACTTATGCCTAAATGAACATCTCTCCAAAGAAGACATACAGATGGAGATGGCCAAGAGGTACATGAAAGGCTCTAATTAGCATCACTAATTAGAGAAATGCAAATCAAAACTACAATGAGGTATCACCTCACACTGGTTAGAATGGGCATCATCAGAAAGTCTACAAACAACAAATGCTGGAGAGGCTGTGGAGAAAAGGGAACCCTCTTGCACTGTTGGTGGGAATGTAAATGGATACAGCCACTATGGAGAACTGTATGGAGGTTCCTTAAAAAACTAAAAATTGAATTACCATATGACCCAGCAATCCCACTACTGGGCATATACCCAGAGAAAACCATAATTCAAAAAGA
>NC_041229.1:29877186-29928419 GCF_002837175.3 Physeter macrocephalus
ACATATATACACTAATATGTATAAAATAGATAACTAATAAGAACATGCTGTATAAAAAATAAATTAAAAAAAAAAGAAAACAAACTTATACTTACCAAAGGGGAAAGGGAGGCAGAGATAAAGTAGGCATATAAGGTTAACAGATACAAACTACTATACATAAAATAGATAAGCAACAAGGATTTACTCTATAGCACAGGGAACTATATTCACTAATATCCTCTAATGGAAAATAATCTGAAAAAAATATATATATATAACTGAATCACTGTGCTGTATACCTGAAACTAATACAAAATTTTAACTCAACTATACTTCAATTTAAAAAATTATATTTATTTTTATTAGTCATATATTTGAAATTATTTTCAGTATATTTAATATATAGTTTTCTTCTTTATTTCTTTTTGTTTAATTTTTCTCCTTTTCTGCTAATGGACTGCATATCTATTTTTAAGCTTTTAACCATATGTTTTGAATAGTAACTGTGACATTTTCTAATGAATTCTTAGTTATTCAGTACTTCTCTGAACATGACATGGATTTTATTTTAGCATGTTATTTCTAATCTAATTATTACTGTTTAGAGTTTTAGTTTTAGTTTAAACATAATAAAAAGTTATATTTTATAGTCAATACTTAATTTAAATTACATGCTAAAATTAAATTATTTTGTAATTTTTGGGATCACTATTAATTTTGGCATATTTTGTTTTCTCCCTGGCTTTTCTTTTTCATGTTTTAATACTTCTTTGAGGTTCTGAGAGTGGTAAGCCCTTGTGGTGTTTGGGTTTCTGGAAATATCTTTTTATTGCTTTCATTACTGAATGATATTTTAGATGGGAATAAAATTTGAGGTTAACAATTACTATTCCTCATCAATTTGAATATATTACTCACTCCATTGCCTTTTGTCATCTAGTGAGCTGATGAGTAATCTATTTGATGTTATTTTTTGTTTTTTTGTATTTTTTTTTTGGTTGGAACTCTGATTTCTCTATCTGGTAGCTTTCAAGATATTTTCACTTTAACCCTGATATTGTATAGTTTCATTATAGTGTAACGATGTGTGAACTTGAATATACTTTTAATTTTTTTGGTACTTTGCATGTGCATTTCACCTGAGAACTCTTACCATTTTCCAATTCTGGAAAATCCCTGCAACTAATTTTTCAAATTTTGCTTCTCTGCCATTCTGTCTGTTCCATAGTAGAAATCCTTTTACAAGTAGGATAGAATGCCTTAAACTATCCTCTATGTCTGATAATATCTCTTTCATATTTTTAACACTTTACATTTGTGATCAGTTCTGAGTTAATTCCTTAGCACTAACTTCCAATTAATATGTCTTTTTCAATTGTATCTAATGTAGAGTATATTTAATCTATCAATATTTCATTTAAAGATTATATTTTTCATCTCCAAGACTACTGACTGATTTTCACATCCACCTATATGTAACTGTATTATTTCTGCCTGTTTCTATTCTGTAAGTTCTGGTAATTTTTTTAGTGAAAGTTATTCTTTCTTACAACTGTTTAAGGAAACTAAAATAAATATTTTAACATTTTTTATCAGATTTTCCCAAAAGTAATAATAAATGAAATGACCAGATGTTGATTAACCTAATGATTTTGCTCATTTTCTTTTCTAGGATTAGATTTTTTCCCTATTTATTTTGGATTTTGGTTTCTAGGTTCATCTTGAGGGGTATTTTATTTTTCTCCCACATACCTCTATAGTGACATTTCCAAATCTACATAGCTATAAAATTTACAGTGCCAGTTTGGAGGTTCTATTCTGCAGGTGTTGGGGATATTGCAGTTCTAAGCTATTGATCTGGTGGTTAGAGTGGCTCAATATCTAATATTAAGTCTATGCTTTTATCTTTCAGCTTCCTTAGGCCAATAACTTTATTCAGTCTCCTTTTATTGGAGAGCTGGAGAGCCTAATCTCAGTCCTGGATTTAAGCAATGACCCCTGTTTCAGTCTCCATTTCACATACAGCACCACTAATTCCTTTTACTCTGCTGGGGCCATACTGTTCATTGCTTCCTACTTCTGGACTTGGAGCTCAAGACCTGTACTTTGAGACTTAGTCACAATTTTACTTTGTTCTGCTTCTGATGCAATGAAATACTGATCTTGTATTTGAAGCCAGACTATGTTTGTGGTTTCCTCTTTTTATATTTTTTCTATCATTATATATCTATCTGGAGCAGACAGGATGAATCATTAGCTCCCTGGGCCATCTTCACCTGAAGTTCTCAACTGTTTAAAATCAGAATACATTATACAATATAATATATAAAGGGAGGAAAGAAAAATGGGTAGATAAATATCTAGGGGGATATACTAAGTATATCTCTTAGAATGAAAGAAAAATAAAGTTTGTACTGAATGTGTTAGGTCCATTTAATTATAAAAAGAAGTTTTGAGGAAAAAATGTCCTAAAATATTAAAATTAATCTGCATAATAGTTTCATGGGTCTGTTTGCTTATTAATAAAATCATAAAGTTGTATTCTTAAGATTTGTGCAACTTACTGTATGATATTATGCTTCACTATAAAACTTTACCAAAAATAAGATACAGAGGTCAACATGAGGAGGCTCTACACATAAGCCAAAGACTAGGGATACTGCACATGAAAAAGAATAATAAATGCAATTTACAGAAGCACATTAAATATATAAGAAGTTCACATTGATACTTAAAAACAAAGAAGAAATGTTACTGAACACTGTGGGAAACAGAGTATCAACACCATATTCTGAATATCCCTAGTTTAAATTAAAAAAAAAAATTATCCTTTATTTTCTATATAAAATTCCATGGTATCTAGGTAAGCAAATAGACCTAGTTGATTAGGCTTCTTTGAAGAAAATTTCAGCTAATAAATGCAGAAGGAACAACAGATTTAGAAAAATCTGTTTCATCTACAACTAACTTCTATTTTACAAGAAACAGGGACAGAAGAACAAAAATTACATAATAACACAAAGAAGCCAAGACACGAATATCAACTGTAGATTATTCTATAAGAGAAGTAACCTTGATTCTGTAACAAACAGTGGTATGAAATAATAAGAGGAACCCCATCTAGATGTGAAAATACATAAGGTACATAATAACAAAACACAGTGTCTGGACCTTGACTCTCATTTGAACAAACTATTGGAAAAGAGATTTTTTGAGACAGTGGTAAATGTTGTTATGAACTGAATATTAAATGATGCCAAGGAATTATTGTTAATTTTTGTATGTGTGATAATATATTGTGCTGATTTAAGAAAAATTTTTTTTTGAGAAATAGGGGAGTAAAACAAAACAATGCCTGGAATTGCTTCAGCAAAGACAATCAAAAAGAGAAAAAGAAGGAATGTTTCTAAATCTTGAAAACTTTGCATATGGAGATTCATTTTACTATTCTCCCTCCTTCTGTATGTGTTTGAAATTGTTTAATAAGGAAAAATACTATAAAAAATTGGAAAAAACTTGAAGATCAGAGAATATTTAAATTTTCTCTAGGGAATTACCTTCTCTGTCTAGAGCTACTGTCCAATACAATAGCCATGGCCACATGTGCTATTAAGCATTGAGATGTTACTAGTCTGAATTGAGATGTGCCATAAATATGGAATATATGATGGATTTCGAGGACGTTATACAATAAAAAGGAAAGTAAAATATATCATTCATAATTTTAAAATAGTTATTATATGTTGAAGCAACAATATTTTGTATATGTTAGGTTAAATAAAATAATATTAAAATTATTTGTATCTGTTTCTTTTACTTTTTTTAATGTAACTACTAGAAAATATAAAATTACATATGTAGCTTGATACAGGTTGAAGAAAGGAGAGTGTGCTAGGGAAAGAAATACAAACAGGTTTCTTAGAAGTTTTTGAAAGCTGGGGAAGGACTAGAACTGTTAATGGAACTTAGTAAGTGATCCCAGCACACTGATGTTTTTTCAGTAGTGTCAAGTAAAGTCAGAATGTTTCGTAGCAGAAAGACTTTCAAAACAGGAAATTTGAGCCAGTTTTCAGCCTCCTGCTATATTTGCAGAGCATGAGAAGATAGCATTAAATTGGCAAGGCTACTTAAACAGTATAGTCAACTAAGAATTAAAAGTCCTTTAAACTGGTGGAAACATAGAAAGACACTCAAAGCATTTAATGCTACAAGAATATCAAATAGATTTAAAACCTCTGGCTGCTGTAGTTACTTAAGTTCTTAAGAAAAATCATTTTTTGTTGAACTGGTTTTATAACATACTAGTTTGTACATATCAACTCATTTTAGAGCTTGACTTTTAGAAAAAATTATATTACTAAGCACTCTTATAGTTCCCCCATGATTTAAAAACAAACTCTACTTTATAATGACTATATAAGCATATTCACATTAAGTGCTCAGTTTTAAAATGAAAACTATCAGAAATATATGTCTTAAAATGAACTATTTAAGGATTTTTTTTTTTTTTTGGTAGATTGTCCACTGCTGGACTGATACTTACACTCATTTGGGGAGGATGCGTCTAAAGCTCATAACTCCCAATTCTGATGAACCCATTCTCCTCATGAACCCTCACATGTCTAAATGTCTAATTTCTTCATTGTTTTAACTTCTATTTCCTGGTAAGCTTTACAAGGGAGGGAACTGAATATGAATAGCATAATAACCACTTGGTATATGGGCAGACTCTAGCCTGGCAGGAAGCAGCCGAAATGAACTGGCAAGCATAAGTGGCTATATGACTCTACCAGGTCCCAAAGGAGCAGCAGCTTTCAGGTATCCTAGGGAATTGTGCATTATTAACAAGACTAAAATGTTTTTAATAAGCCTGATTTGCCAAGGTAAAAGACTTGTTTTTGCCTTTTGTGTTTGGCAGCATCAGCAGTCAAGGAGGGAGCTGGAAGCTACCCAGATTTGCCAGGGCAAAACTTTCACAGCCTTCGGCAAAATCTAGCACGCAAGCTGAACAGGTGCTTGATTTACACATTTTCCAGTTCTAAGTTTCACAACTGCTGTTTAACAAATAATAAATCAATAATGGTAGTGAGGAAATTTTAGAGGGCCATGTTCAGGATCTAAAAAAATCAATATACATACATGTTCTCTTAAGCTGGTCTAGGGGGTTGAAATATTGATTGGTGTGGGAACTATAGCCTTGCTTGAACGTTTCACTGGTTTAATTCAGTCTAGGGTTGTAGAGATTGAAAAGTATTCAAAATAAATTAAATTCTGCAGTGACAGTAAAATTCAAATATAATTCAAATCCAAAATTCTCCTATCAAAATAATCCTTTTGCTGAAAAATTTGATTAAGAGGAACCTAAATGAATTATTTAACTGGCTGATTTTGCCAAATGTAAACAGTGAGGGGCTTACAAAAACTTTTTATCTGATAAATACATCTGGAACTGCAGGTAAGAAATTAGGAAATGTGCTTCTATAGCTCACATGAATGAGGGCCCAAAGAGAGGAAAAATTCTGTTGAATTACCTCAAATCCCATGTGTAGGGATGGCTTTTTAAACTTAAAGTTGTAAGATATAATTGTATCAAACTTATAATGTTCCTGAATATATTGACCAATGAATATTTTGGTTTTTAACAGTATAGTAGCTTTCATGAATGTCAAATGACAAATGAAAGAATTCTGCTTTACTGGATAAGAGCAGAGAACTTTTATTAAAATACACTTTTGTTTCCAATTAAGAAATAAATATTGCCTAATGAAACCTAATCCAAATCAAGTTAAAAGAAATAATAAAGCACACACACACATAGGTTTTCAGAGACCCCCATAATAAACATGTCAAGGAAGTTATTATTTATACCCATTGATAAAAGAGACAACAAAGGCTCCGACTGCTTCATTAATTGTTTTTAAAAGTCACATGGCTCTGTTTTGGAGAACTAAGATTAGAATCTTGTTTTATTAACTGTCAGCCTTTTTTCCCCATCTACAAAACATAACATATATGCTTGGGGTTTTCTGGTTGTAGATAATTTTATTTCTATTTTGTAAGAACAGAAGCAAAATAGTTCTGGAAATATGAACACACCTTGACACAAAATAAAACTCATTTCCCTCGTTTTTTATATCAATATACCTAAATAATGATACTGCCATATTATGTGTGTGCTTCACAGCTGCTAAGAGACCACACAATCAGGTAAACTGCATGATTCCTGGATTATACATCATGTGTTCCCTCCCTCTCCTTAACAGCTAGGCAACAGTTTATGTGCACCAATAATAGCTAAGGTAGCTTTTATGGGCTAGAGGCTAAGGTTAAAATAAAATGCAAATGATGAAAGAGAACCTGCTAATTTCTTCAGCTTCAATGGAGAATTTTATAGCCATCTATAGAGCTAAAAGAGAAAGAAAGACCTAGATAATTGTTAATGATCAAATTTCTGGCACACTATACCATTACAGCTGATGTTAATAATGCCTATTATAGTGCCTCTCCTATTGTTGGCCTTCAACTCAACAATTCAACAAGGTTTTAATGGAGCACTTATTATGTACGAGGTATCGTTTGAGGTATTTGAGATACAACAAAACTTGAAAAAAAGTGACTACTCTCATGGGACTTACATTCCAGTAGACTAAGACAGACAACAAACAACAAATATAATAAATAAATTATATAGTATGTTAGAAAGCAGTAGTGATATGAAAAGAAAATTTTTGGCCTGAGAACTAGAATTATATAAATAGAACTTCTGAAAAGTCAGTTGCCTAAGGTTAACTAAGTTAAAGAATTATAGTTTTACATTTATTTTAATTATATGTAATACACTGAACTAGATACTGGGGACCTGAAGATGGATAAGACAGTCTTTATCTTCAATGTCATTATAGTATCATAAGACAGACCAACACAGATGTATAGAGATAATTGTACTACACATGCAGCATCTTATATTAGCAGTGGAAAAAAGTTAAGAGGGCAATTCTATGTGCGAGAATGCGAAAGAATGGTAGAGAATGTCAATGACATGGAAGAAGGTTGGAGTTGTTGGGGAAAGGATTTCATTAGTTTTGTTATTAATATTTGAATGGTTATCTATATTATCTATTATTGCAAGAGTAATGCATTTTTAGCAGAAAAGCTAGCTAGGAAAATTTATACTGCAAAAGATGGCTTAATTTTTTTTTAACATAGTGGGCTTGATTTTAACAGTGAACTCATATACTCACAAATTGTAAACTCCCTAAGGACAAGATTTGGTCTAAATTTTTCACACATTTTATACATACTTTATTGTATAGCAAATATTTATTGACTTGAATGTTAGAACAGGTAACCTAACAAAACTTCAAGATTTATATCATTTTTTACCGAAGTTATATTTTCAAATACTATGTTATATTCCTAAGATTCTTATTTTTGCATGAGAACATGTTGTATCTTGTGCAGGTTGTTTCATGTTAAATCTTAACTTCCTTTGATTTTTCACACAGGTAATATAATCTATCTCTGCTGATCTTACACTATAGAGATAGGTGACTTTGAGACTGGAGCAAAATCTCTTTATCACAGTTGGTAATTACATAATTTTTGACTCAGATAAACATCTAAAATTATTCTAATACCTTAATTTGCAGCTTTGTTTCTTGCAGTCGACCTTTCCATGAGGCCACAAATTTAAGGCTATCCACAGAGCAGACCATAGCCCTGTAAAAATAAAGCATCAAATGTCAGAAAGAGATAATTTTCAGGAATTAAAATATGAATAGCTATAGAAAATATACACATTCCTATTTATTTAAAATTGAAATATTTATAATGTACAAGTAATCAGATATCTTAGGCTATGCACAATACCTTAGATTTCACACTAAGTTGTTAAAGTTAACTTGTTATGTCAGTCTCCTCTTCAAGATTGTGTAGGTATCTTGAGGATAGGGTCTTTTATTTTTACATCCTCCATTTTGACCATCATCCTCAAATGCAAGCACATAATGCGGGTTCAATAAATGTTTACTAGCCGAACTGAACTATGATATTTATAATATGCTCCTGAGGTACTACCAATTGAATATCCCCCAAAGCACTAAAAAGAAACAATTTTTTTCAGTATGTTTTTGAAAGTGTCTCTTTCATTGCATTCTAACTTCTTAAAAATTATAGACTATATATATGATATTCCAAATTTGTTTTTAGAAAGAGTTTGATCTTAAACATCAAATACTGTTTCCCACCAAGAAGCCTAGTCAGCATTGTCCAACAGAATTTTCTACAGAGATAAATATATTTTCATTCAGTCCAAAATGGCAGCCACTACCCAAATGTGGCTATTGAGAACTTTAAATGTGGCTAGTGTATTGAGAAATTACATTTTTAATTTTATTTAACTTGTTTGGGGGGGTGCTATTAAAGAATTTTAATAGCAGGTGGTGTTAGCAGTTCTTTTCTTCCTGATACAGACCAGGGTTTTTCCATCTGACTTTATAGTAGGACCACTTGGATTTGGGTGGAGTGAGCAGGATGGGAAGAGGGGAGAAGGTTTAAGGGGGAAATACGCTTTTACATAAATCACATGTGAAGGCAGTTTTGAAGTCATTATTGCTATTGCTTCAGGATGACGGGGTTGTTTGTTTCTTTTGATATTAAGTTGTATGAGCTGTTTGTATATTTTGGTTATTAACTCCTTGTCAGCTACATTATTTGCAAATATTTTCTCCCATTCCTTAGGTTGTATTTTAATTTTGTTGATGGTTTCCTTTGTTGTGCAAAAGCTTTTGTTTTCTTAGGTCCAATTTGTTTATTTTTTACTTTTATTTCTTTTGCCTTAGGAGACAGATCCAAAAACTATTGCTACGATTTATGTCAAATGTTCTCTGCCTATGTTCTCTTCTAGGAGTTTTATGGTTTCATGTCTAACATTTAGAAGTTTAATCCATTTTGGGTTTATTTTGAATATGGTGTGAGGTAATGTTCTAATCTCATTGTTTTACATGTAGATGCCCAGATTTCCCAGTGCCACTTATTGAACAGACTGTCTTTTCTCCATTGTATATTCTTGCCTCCTTTGTTGTGTATTAACTGATCACAGGTGCGGGGGTTTATTTCTGGGCTCTCTAATCTGTTCCATTGATCTATGTGTCTGTTTTTGTGCCAGTACCATGCTGTTTTGATTACTGTAGGTTTGCAGAATAGTCTGAAGTCTAGAAGGATGATATCTCCAGCTTTGTTCTTTTTTATCAAGATTGCCTTGGGAGGGACTTCCCTGGCAGTCCAGTGGTTAAGACTCTGTGCTTCCACTGCAGGGGGCATGGGTTCAATCCCTATTCAGGAAAGTAAGATCCTGCATATTGAGTGGCGTGGCCAAAAAAAAAAAAAAAAAAAAGATTTCTTTGGCAATTTGGAGTCTTTTGTGGTTCCATTTCAATTTTAGGATCATTTGTTCTAGTTCCATGAAAAGTGTCATGAGTATTTTGATAGGGACTGCATTAAATTTGTAGATTGCTTTTGGTAGTATAGTCATTTTAACAAAATCCTAAGAGCAACAGGTATCTTTCCATTGTTTGGAATCTTCTTCAGTTTCCTTCATCAATGTTTTATACTTTTCAGAGCATAGGTCTTTCATCTCCTTGGTTAACTTTATTCCTAGGTATTCTTTTTGATGTGACTTTAAACATGATTTTTTTTGACTTTCTCTTTTTGATAGCTCATTATTATTATATAGAAACATAATATATTTCTGTATATTAATCTTGTATCCTGCAACTTTGCTGAATTCATTTATTAGTTCTAATAGTTTTTGGGTGGAGACTTGAGGGTTTTCTATATATACAGTATCATGTCATTTGCAAATAGTGAAAGTTTTAACTCTTCCCTTCTAATATGAATGCCTTTTATTTCTTTCTTGTCTGATTACTGTGGCTAGGACTTCAAATAATATGTTAAATAGTAGTGAGAGTGGGCATCCTTGTCTTGTTCCTGAATTTAGAAGGTGGCTTTCATTTTTTCACCACTGAGTATGATGCTGGCTATAGGTCTGTCATAAAAGACCTTTACTATGTTGAGGTATGTTCCCTCTATATCCACTTTGATGAGAGTTTTTATCACGAACGGATGTTGAATTTTGTCAAATGCTTTTTCTGCATCTATTGAGATGATAATGTGATTTGTGCCTTTTCTTGTGGTAATGTGATGTATCACATTAATTGATTTGCAAATGTTCAGCCATCCTGAGACTCTGTAATAAATCCCATTTTATCATGGTGTATGAGTCTTTTTATATATTGTTAGATTTGGTTTGCTAATATTTTGTTAAGGATTTTTACATCCTATATTCATCAATTGGCCTGTAATTTTCTTTCTTGTAGTAGTCTTTGGCTGCTTTTGGTTATCAGAGAAATGGTGGCCTTGTAGAATGAATTTGGGAATGTTCTATCCTCTTGAATTTGGGGAATAGTTTTAGAGGACAGGTATTAGTTCTTCTTTATATGTTTGGTAGAATTCCCTTGTGAAGCCACCTAGTCCTGGACTTTTGCTGGCTGGGAGTATTTTTATTACAAATTTAATTTCACTACTAGTGACTGGTCTATTGAAATTATCTATTTCTTCTTAAGTCAGTCTTGGCATGCTGTATACTTCTAGAAATTCATCCATTTCTTCGAGGTTGTCCAATTTGTTGGCATATAACTGTTGGTAGTATTCTCCTGTGATTTTTTTTTTTTTTTAATCTCTGTGGTATTGATTATTTCTCCTCTTTCATTTCTTATTTTATTTGGGTCTTCTCTTTTGTTCTTGGTGAGCATGGCTAAAGGCTTATCAATTTTGTTTAGCTTTTCAGAAACCCAGCTCTTGGTTTCATTAATCATTTCTATTGTTTTTTTCTTATGTCTATTTTACTTATTTCCCCTCTGATCTCTATTATTTCCTTTCCTCTGCTGACTTTGGGCTTTGCTAATTCTTCTTTTTCTAATTCTTTTAGGTGGTATGTTAGGTTGTTTATTTGAGATTTTTCTTGTTTCTTGAGGAAGGCCTGTATCAGTATCAACTCTTAGAACTGCTTTTGCTGCATCCCATAGATTTTTGAGTATTTTGTTTCCATTTTCATTTGTCTCAAGGTATTTTCTGATTTCCTCTTTGATTTCCTCATTGACACATTGGTTTTTTTAGTAGCATGTTGTTTAGTCCCTATATGTTTGTTCTTTTCCCATTTTTCTTTCTGAAGTTGATTTCTAGCTTCGTACCATTGTGGTCAGAAAAAAGATGCCTGATATAATTTCTATCCTCTTAAATTACTGATGCTTGTTTTGTGATCTAGTATGTGAGCTCTCATGAAGAATATCCCATATGCTCTTGAAAAGAATGTGTATTCTCCTGTTTTTGGATATAATGTCCTGTAGGTATCAATTATGTGCAAATGTTCTATTGTGTCATTTAAGACCTCTGTTGTCTTTTTGATTTTCTGTCTGGATGATCTGTCCATTGATGTCAGTTGGGTATTAAAGTCCCCTACTATTATTGTATTATTGTCAAGTTATCCCATCATATCTGTTAGTATTTGCTTCATATATTTAGGTGCTCCTGTATTGGGTGCATATATGTTAACGAGTGTAATATCCTCTTCTTGTATTGATCCTTTTATCATTATATAATGCCCTTCTTTGTCTTTTGCTACAGTCTTTGTTTTAACGTCTATTTTGTCTGACATCAGTTGTGCTACCCCCGCTTTCTTGTTGCTTCTGTTTGCATGAAATATCTTTTTTGCACCTGTTCTCTTTCAGTCTGTGTGTATCTTTAGCCCTAAAGTGAGTCTCTTACAGGCAGCATATTGAAGGGTCTTGTTTTCGTATCCAATAAGCCACTTAATTAGAGCATTAGTCCATTGACATTTAAAGTAATTATTAAAAGGTATGTACGTATTGCCATTTTATTACTTGTTTTCTGTTTTGTAGCTTTTCTGTTCACATCTTTGTTTCTTCTCTAGTGCTTTGACAATTTTCTTTAGTACTATGCTTGTGTTCCTTTCTTTTTAATTTTTGTGTATGTATTGTAGGTTTTTGATTTGTGGTTACCCTAGGTTCATGTGTGTTGACCCATAATTATATCTATTTGATTTAAACTGATAGTCATTTAAGTTCAAACCATTTTAAAAGATCTACATTTTTACTACCCTCCCCGACATTTTTGTTTTTTGTGTCATATTTTACATCTTCATGTTTATCCCTTAGCTGCTTGTTGTAGTTATAGTTGCTTTTACACTTTCTGTCTTTTAATCTATGTACTGACTTATTTAAGTGATCTTCAACATTTACTATATATTTATCTTTCCTACTGGGATTTTCCCTTTCCTATAGATTCTTACTTATTTTCCATTTAGAGATCCTTCAACAGTTCTTTTAAGGTAGGTTTAGTATTGATGAATTCTTTTAGTTTTTGCTTGTCTGAGAAATTCTTTATCTCCCTTTTTCTATTCTAAATGATAATCTTATTGGGTAGAGTATCGTAGCTTGCAGATGTTTCCTTTTCAGGATTTTAAATATATCCTTTCTGGCCTGCAATGTTTCTGCAGAGAAATCAGTTGATAGCCTTACGGGGATTCCCTTGTGTACGACTCTCTATTTTTCTCTTGCTGCCTTTAGAATTCTCTATTTTTAACTTCTGCCATTTTAATTATGATATATCTTGGTGTGGGTCTGTGTTCATCTTGTTTGAGACCCTCTGTACTTCCTGTACCTAGATATCTATTTCCTTCTTCAGGTTTCTGAAGTTTTCAGACACAATTTCATCAAATACATTTTCACTCTCCTTCTCTCTCTCTTCTTCTGGAACCACTAAAATGCGAAAGTTGGGACACTTAATGTTATCAGACATGTTTCTTAGATTGCTTAAAAAAAATTTTTTTTTCCCCTTGGTGCTCTGATTGGATGATTTCCATTATTCTATCTTCCAGATCACTTATGCATTCTTCTATATCACTTAGTCTGCTATTCATTCCTTCTAATGTGTTATTTCAGTTATTAAATTATTTAGTTTTGACTGGGTCCTTATATTTTCTAGTTCCTTGAGAACATGTTCATTTTTTAGATCAATTCTTTTTCCTAATTCAATTAACATTTTCACTACCAAAGTTTCTAACTCTTTATCTGGTAAATTGTTTATTTCTCTTTCATTATTTGTTTTTTCTCTTGCTCTTTCAATTGAGAGTAGTTCCTCTGCCATTTCATTTTTTAAGACTTAACTTTCTCTGCCTCTATGAATTTAGGTGAAACAGTTACCTATTGCATCTTAAAGGGGTGTTCTTATGTTTGAGTGTCTCTATGCTGACTACATATGTTCAATGCCTTTGGTGGGAGAGCTGGATTTGATGTGGATGCCAGTCATGTCTTTCCTCAGAGTGTGCTGGCAGCCTTGGTAAGTGGTGGGACTGGAGAAAGAGCTGGCCTGGGGTGTGAGGCAAGTCTTCTTCTCTGGTCAGTAGCCATCACTGCTCTCCCAGGGACAGGGTCTGATCCCATGTTGCTGCAGAAGAAGAACTGTGTGTCAGGCTCGAACTGGCTCCATTCCCTTTAAGTGTGTGTTTTCCCCACTCCCCACACCAGGAATTTTGTCCCAGGAGGGGAGTGCTGAATCAAGTGAGGTTCATGTGCATACAGCAGTCCAATGTGCTGTCTGTGCAGGCATCTGTGGTTCTGCTCAGCCACAGACATGGTTGATTCTTTTCCCTGGTCGCAGCCGCCCCAGATCAAGGGCTGTGCTGTGGCATGGACTGAGTGGGGCCCAACCGTTTGCTTAGCTTGGGCTGAGGCACATGATGAGGTGGTTGGAGGAAAACAGGCAGCCACTAGAGCAGACCTCTCTTCCCTGCCCTGGGGGCAAGACCTCTTTGTCCCTCACAACTGATCACTATCTCCAACCTCCTCTGTGCCCCAAAGGGGAGGTAGGGCCTGTGTGGTTTCTCTGTGTATACTGGGGCAAGGTGGTGGGTTGAGCTGTGGTGTACAGCAGCTGCCCTCTGGGCTGCTTCTAGGGCACCACTTGAGTAAGTGCCAACAATGGCCACCACAGCCCTCCCAGGGTCCACCCTGGGACCAAGTCACCTCTGCATCCCAAAGTCAAGTCTTTTCCCTGGTCTTGGCCACCTCAGATCCAGTGCCATACTGTGGCATGGACTAAGAGGGGCCAGAGCTTTTGCTTAGCTCAGGCTGGGGTGTATGATGAGGCAGTCATGGGAAACTCAGCATTAACTAGAGCAGATGTCTCTCCACCCTGTGCCAGCGGCTAGCCAGTGCACACACACTCCCCTTGGATGGAGCCCAGGATTTTCCCAGCCCTTCTATTTGTCACAGTGTTCGTCCAACCAGTGAGGGGGCTTATCTCCTCCATGTAGGACCCCAGGACTGGGATGCCTAGTATGTGGCTTGACCCAATCACTCCCCAGGGCTAGGGTCTGCCCGTATAATCACTCGTTTCCTCTGAGTCCCCTCTCTGGAGCACAGGTCCTTATTTTATTGCTTTTCTTCCCTTCTTACCTGATTACATGTGTATTTTTCTTACAGCCTTGGTTTTAAAGGATTACTTCTACCAGTTACAGTTAGTTTTCAGTGAGAAATGCTCCTCCTGTAGATGTATTTTGGATGTGTTCAGGGGAGAAGATGAGGGTCACATCCACATCCTCTTATGCAACCATCTAGTCTCTTTAATCCATTTTAACTTTAAATCATTTAATTTTTAAAATTTACATCTTTATTGGAGTACAATTGTGTTACAATGTTGTGTTAGTTGTTGCTGTATAACAAAGTGAATCAGCTATATGTATACATATATCCCCATATCCCCTAGCTGTTGCATCTCCCTCCCACCCTCCCTATCCCACCCCTCTAGGTGGTCACAAAGCACGGAGCTGATCTCCCTGTGCTATGTGGCTGCTTCCCACTAGCTATCTATTTTAAATTTGGTAGTGTATATATGTCCATGCCACTCTTTCACTTCATCCCAGTGTACCCTTCCCCATCCCTGTGTCCTCAAGTCCATTCTCTACATCTCTGACTTTTAGTCCTGCCACTAGGTTCTTCAGAACTATTTTTTTTTTTTAGATTCCATATATATGCATTAGCATATGGTATTTGTTTTTCTCTTTCTGACTTACTTCATTCTATATGACAGTCTCTAGGTCCATCCACCTTACTACAAACAACTCAATTTTGTTTCTTTTAATGGCTGAGTAATATTCCATTGTATATATGTGCCACATCTTCTTTATCCATTCATCTGTCGATGGATACTTAGGTTGCTTCCATGTCCTGGCTATTGTAAATACAGCTGCAATGAACAGTGCGGTACATGACTCTTTTTGAATTATGGTTTCCTCAGGGTATATGCCCAGTAGTGGGATTGCTGGGTCATATGGTAGTTCTATTTGTAGTTTTTTAAGGAACCTCCATACTGTTCTCCATAGTGGCTGTATCAATTTACATTTCCACCAGCAGTGCAAGAGGGTTCCCTTTTCTCCACACCCTCTCCAGCATTTATTGTTTGTAGATTTTTTGATGATGGCCATTGTGACCGGTGTGAGGCGATACCTCACTGTAGTTTTGATTTGCATTTCCCTAATGATTAGTGATGTTGAGCATCCTTACATGTGTTTGTTGGCAATCTGTATATCTTCTCTGGAGAAATGACTATTTACGTCTTCTACCCATTTTTGGATTGGGTTTTTTTTTTTTTGATATTGAGCTGCATGAGTCGCTTGTATATTTGGAGATTAATCCTTTGTTAGTTGCTATGTTTGCAAATATTTTCTCCCATTTTGAGGGTTGTCTTTTCATCTTGTTTATGGTTTCCTTTACTGTGCAAAAGCTTTGAAGTTTCATTAAGTCCCATTTGTTTATTTTTGTTTTTTATTTCCACTTCTCTAGGAGGTGGGTCAAAAAGGATCTTGCTGTGATTTATGTCATAGAGTGTTCTGCCTATGTTTTCCTCTAAGAGTTTTATAATGTCTGGTCTTACATTTAGGTCTTTAATCCATCTGAGTTTATTTTTGTGTATGGTATTAGGAAGTGTTCTAATTTCATTTTATACATGTGGCTGTCCAGTTTTCCCAGCACCACTTATTGAAGAGACTGTCTTTGCTCCGTTGTATATTCTTGCCTCCTTTATCAAAGATAAGGTGACCATATGTGTGGGTTTATCTCTGGGCTTTCTATCCTGTTCCATTGATCTATATGTCTGTTTTTGTGCCAGTACCATACTGTCTTTATTACTGTAGCTTTGTAATATAGTCTGAGGTCAGGGAACCTGATTCCTCCAGCTCTGTTTTTCTTTCTCAAGATTGCTTTGACTATTCAGGGTCTTTTGTGCTTCCATACTAATTGTGAATTTTTTTGTTCTAGTTCTGTGAAAAATGCCATTGGTAGTTTGATAGGGATTGCATTGAATCTGTAGATTGCTTTGGGTAGTATAGTCATTTTCACAATGTTGATTCTTCCAATCCAAGTATATGGTATATCTCTCCATCTGTATCATCTTTAATTTCTTTCATCAGTGTCTTATAGTTTTCTGCATACAGGTCTTTTGTCTCCCTACATAGGTTTATTCCTAGATATTTTATTCTTGTTGTTGCAGTGGTAAATGGGAGTGTTTCCTTAATTTCTCTTTCAGATATTTCACCATTAGTGTATAGGAATGCAACAGATTCCTGTGCATTAATTTTGTATCCTGCTACTTTACCAAATTCATTGATTAGCTGTAGTAGTTTTCTGGTAGCATCTTTAGGATTCTCTGTTTATAGTATCATGTCATCTGTAAACAGTGAAGGAAATGATAGCAAAGATCAATACAACTAAAAGCTGGTTCTTTGAGAAGATAAACAAAATTGATAAACCAGTAGCCAGACCCATCAAGAAAAAAAGGAAGACTCAAATCAATAGAATTAGAAATGAAAAAGAAGTAACAACTGACACTGCAGAAATACAAAGGATCATGAGAGATTATTACAAGCAACTATATGCTAATAAAATGTACAACTGGAAGAAATGGACAAATTCTTCAAAAAGCACAATCTTCTGAGACTGAACCAGAAAGAAATACAAAATATAAATGGACCAATCACAAGCACTGAAATTGAAACTGTGTTAAAAATCTTCCAACAAACTGTGATTAAAAATCTTCCAACAAAGAAAAGACCAGGACGAGATGGCTTTACAAGTGAATACTATCCTTCTCAAACTCTTCCAAAATATAGCAAAGAGAGGAACACTCCTAATCTCATTCTATGAGGCCACCATCACCCTGATACCAAAACCAGACAAAGATGTCACAAAAAAAAGAAAACTACAGGCCAATAACACTGGTAAACACAGATGTAAAAATCCTCACCAAAATACTAGCAAACAGAATCCAAAAGCAGATTAAAAGGATCATACACCATGATCAAGTGGGGTTTATCCCAGGAATGCAAGGATTCTTCAATATACGCAGATCAATCAATGTGATACACCATATTAACAAACTGAAGGAGAAAAACCATACGATCATCTCAACAGATGCAGAAAAAGCTTTCAACAAAATTCAACACCAATTTATGATAAAGTCTCTCCAGAAAGTAGGCATAGAGGGAACTTACCTTAGCATAATACAGGCCATATATGACAAACCCTCAGCCAACATCATTCTGAATGGTGAAAAACTGAAACCATTTCCACTAAGAACACTGGTAAACACAGATGTAAAAATCCTCACCAAAATACTAGCAAACAGAATCCAAAAGCAGATTAAAAGGATCATACACCATGATCAAGTGGGGTTTATCCCAGGAATGCAAGGATTCTTCAATATACGCAGATCAATCAATGTGATACACCATATTAACAAACTGAAGGAGAAAAACCATACGATCATCTCAACAGATGCAGAAAAAGCTTTCAACAAAATTCAACACCAATTTATGATAAAGTCTCTCCAGAAAGTAGGCATAGAGGGAACTTACCTTAGCATAATACAGGCCATATATGACAAACCCTCAGCCAACATCATTCTGAATGGTGAAAAACTGAAACCATTTCCACTAAGATCAGGAATAAATCATTTAAATTTAAATAGCATCATTTGACTTCTGCCTACCATATTGGACACAATAGGTCTAGATAAATAAATGACCAAAATTTTAAAAATTAAAAGTTTGCCTTTTTCAATTCTAATAAAAAACATATCATATTTTAAAGCAGTGTTCTCTAAACTAAAAGTTGACTGTTATTAAAAGTCAAGTATTAAGAAATAACACAACTATCCGGATTCAACAATAAATTTATTTCTTGACAATCAAGCGAATGTGATCAGAAGTGAACAAATCAAAGTATAATTACACTCTCAAACAAATAAGTATTTCATTCTATTTACCTTGCAGTTTCCTGGCGAAGCGCATTGAGAAATGTGTCTGGGTGGAAGAGTTCTGATAGGTCAAGTGTATCGGAGAGAAGAGTCTGCTTTTCAGCTCTTTCTACCCAGTTCTAGGAGGAGGGAGATAACACGAACACACATTTAAAAACTTTGCAAACTTGAAAGATAAAGAAATCTATTAAAGAAGAATTATGCAGAAGTCATTTTCAATGAGGAAGTTATACAGTTTCCAAATGCTTTGAAATGAGGTCTAGGAAAAATATTTTTTTTCGGGCTTCCCTGGTGGCGCAGTGGTTGAGAGCCCACCTGCCGATGCAGGGGACACAGGTTCGTGCCCCGGTCCGGGAATATCCCACATGCCGTGGAGCGGCTGGGCCTGTGAGCCACGGCTGCTGTGCCTGCGCATCCGGAGCCTGTGCTCCGCAATGGGAGAGGCCACAGCAGTGAGAGGCCCGCGCCTGTGCTCCGCAATGGGAGAGGCCACAGCAGTGAGAGGCCCGCGTACCGCAAAAAGAAAAAAAAATTTTTTTTTCCACTGTACATTATAAATTCTGCTATAGTTTTTTGATATAATATCCATCTATCACAAAAAAGTATCTTTGCACAACCTTTTGTTAGTAGAGATCTACTCAAAATAAAAAGTCTAAAACATGACATTTAATCTCATATATGGTGTTTAGGTTTGGACTAGCACTTCTCCTAGTGATGACTCACCCCTCAAAGTGTGCTCAGGGGATATTGATCATCTAGGTCTACTGCTTGAATTCCCAAGGCTGCCAATTCTTGGCAAGGCAAACTGAACTTGGGTTCCAGAATTAACAGTAAATTTGCCACCTTACTAAACCAAGTATTATAGTGGAGGTTAATGACCAGGAAAAAATAATTTTTTTGTAAAAATGTGTTTTTTAATAGTCTTTTCTGCTTATCTGCCATTCTGTAAACCAATTTATACTCCATTTGGAGAAAGATACATCATCATTAAGTATGTTTAATAAGTATAATAAAAAATTGCCACTTGGAACAAATAACAAAAACAACAAAGCCTTCTGCAAAACTTACTATATGCTTTCCATGTATTAACCAATTTTATGCTTACTACAGTCCTAAAGTTGATGTTAATATCCCCATTTTACAATCAGAAAATGAAGGCATGGTGAGGTTAAGGGTCTTGCCCAAGGTCACATAGTTAGTGTTGGAGCAAGGTAATAATAAACTCGGGTGATTTGTTTTTCTGTAATATTTCTGCAGGTACTAATGTGCCTTAAGAGATTGCTTACTGACAATTTCTGAATCAGTCTGTTACTTCAACTGTTACACAGAGATGGTACCACAGTAATGGCTATTAAAAACTTTCAGAATTCTCATTTACTCAGTAATTCATTTTGCATGATTTATAAAGTCTAGGAAAAAATTATTTATTTAATTTATGATTATCTAGAAAGGCTGTGTTTCATGTACTATAACACCCTGTTATCCACCAAAGCATTTATATCTGTCAGCCAGGTCTAGAATAGGAGAAATTAATATCTCCAAAGCTAGTGTGCTTGCATTAATATGTTAATGCATTTGACTAGTGATCCTACTCTACAGTTTGTAGCAAAAAATGTTCCTATGTCCTTCCTAGCAATTGATAATACGTTGATTTTAAAAGTAGAAAAGACTTTAAAAAGAGATCTCTTTAACAAAGTATAATTATTTCTTCTTGGATATTATCCTTTTAATAATACAACACAAAGTATCTATTTTCAATTAAATAATTTAAAATTATGCATAGCAAATATTGTTTACTCCTTATCAAATATTTTTATATCTGCCTTCTATTTTCATTACCTAAACACAGTCAACAAATTATGCTTACATGACCCATTTTTATTGTAAATACTTATTTATTTTTAAAACAACTGTAAATATATCAAATTATACTATTATTTCAAAAAGTCCTTAACATAATTTTGAATTCAAAAACTCCATAAGAGTTGTTGCCAACTATGGATGTGCATATGTTTGAATTAATTAAAAATTAGAGTGTGGATAATAATCAGAGTTTAACTTCATTAAAGTCTGAATTACCATAATTAGTCAAGGAGAAAAAGCCTCTTTAGTAAAAATGTTTTTATTAGTCTATAGTAAAAATAACCTGTTAGTCTAGTAAGCTTAAAGGTAGAATAAAGCAAAGGTATATTTGATAAGATAAAGTTTAAATAACAAAGATTCTTTTAATGTATATAATATCGTTAAACAGTAAATTTCAAAATAAAGAACCAATAAGCACATTTTTTTAATTTTTAAAAACTACATTAAATCTGCTCATGGATGTTTACAGAAGCTTTATTCATAATTGCCCAAACTTGGAAGCAACCAAGATATATCCTTCAGTAGGTGAATGGATAAATAAACTGTGGTACACTGTGACAATGGAATATTTTTCAGCGCTAAAAATAAATGAGCTATCAAGCCATGAAGAGACATGGAGGAAACTTAAATGCATACTACTAAGTGAAAGAAGTCATTCTGGAAAGCTACATACTATATGATTCCAACTATACGACGTTCTAGAAAAGGCCAAACTATGGAGATAGTAAAAAGATCAGTGGTTTCCAGGGATAAGGGAGGAGGGAGAGTTGAATAGGTAGAGCAGAGGATTTTTAGGGCAGTGAAAATACTCTGTGTTATTATAATAATGGGTATATGTCATTATACATTTGTCCAAATCCACAGAATGTGGATTATTATACCATAATAACAAGCACCAAGAGTGAACCCTAAGGTAAATTATGGATGTGGTTGATTATGATGTGTCAACACAGATTTATCCTTGGTAAAAATGTACAGTTTTGATGAGTGATGTTAATAATGCAGGAGGCTATGCATGTGTTGGAGCAGGGAGTATATAGGAAATCTCTGTACCTTCCTCTCAATTTTGTCGTAAACCTAAAATTGCTCTTAAAAATGTCTTTTAAAAAAATGACATTTATACTCATTTATAAGAATAGAAATAAAGACAATTAACATGATCTTTATGAGCAGCTCATATATAGATTGAACTCTCAACAAAGCTGTAGGCATATTACTGGCAGTTATTTTTCAGGAAATGTTTCTTCTTTACTCCACTCCTGGTTACAGGCCATGCTCTTTCTAAAGGACTAGGTTTGAGACTGAACATAAGGCCCATGTCTCTCCTATAATTATGCAACTATATAGCTATAATTCTTCAAATGTTATATAATAAATGTAATCATAGAAGTAAGCAAATAAATACCTAATAGAATTGAATAACTTAATGGGTTGGGTAATTCCTTAAATACTATAAACACACACTTAGATTCATAGGCAGTAAAACTTCTAAACTAGAATGAACCATAGAGATCATCGAGTATAGTTTCCTTACTATAACACAGAAAATGATTTTTCCCAGGTGATATGGACAGTTTAAAAATATTGCAAAATTTTATTTTAAAAAGATTAGTGATGAAGCTGAACACATGAACAGAAATGGCATTCATTCACTCATTCAGAAGCACTTGCTGAAGCAAAGAGCTTACCACCTAGTTAGGGGAGATCAAACATGTATAAATCACTGTGGTTGAAAGG
The DNA here is from genome assembly GCF_002837175.3 of Physeter macrocephalus. Classification (NCBI taxonomy): domain Eukaryota; kingdom Metazoa; phylum Chordata; class Mammalia; order Artiodactyla; family Physeteridae; genus Physeter; species Physeter macrocephalus. The sequence continues at coordinate 29,899,159 of NC_041229.1, forward strand.
TATTAAGGGGAAAATCATATAAGAAAATGAATCAAGTCTCAGGAGTGATCTACTCCTATATAGACCCATATATATAGAGTTTTGAAGGAAAAGGCTGTTCTCTCAAGAATTTAACATCTAGCTAACTTACTGTTCACTTGTGAATATAAGTGAGTATCATTTTTTAGGCCAGAGTTCAGAAAATATATAAACCACACCTCTGCATCTTCCTTCTTCTAAACGTTATTCAAAAGTGTTCTCAAACTCTTTTATATATTACTCAAAACTAAGATTTTTAAGGATGTAGAAGTCAGTTAAATCAGTTAAATACAGAATTAAACCTAAATGATTTTTGTAACAAAATTAAATGGATATAATAAAAAAAAACCTTCTAAAAAACTCAAAGGGCCGCAAAGCATAAAAACAGAAATAATTAAATCAAATGATTGGAGTAAATCCAATTGTATAGGTTATATCCCACAGAGAAAAAAATATTTCCTTTCAAGTGTTCACACACATTTATGAAATACATCATATATCTAGACACAGAGAAGAAAATGAGCTTCAATCTCATCATACTGAAACAAAAATACAAGAACTTAATATATCATAAAGGTGGCATCACAGATCACTGGGGAATGAAAAAGATGTTCAATAAATGGTGCTGGGGGAAAATTATTCACTTTTTTGGGGAAAAGAGTCTAAACTTTAATTCACATACAGTCTAAAATTACGCTAATTAGCATTCAGAGTTGAAATAATGTTGAAAAAGAGAAAACCAAGACAAGGGAAAAAAGATTATGTCTGATTAGAATGGTAGACCTTTTTTAAAAAAGAAAATATATGTTAGATTATAAAAAATTTTATATATACCAAAATATCATAAATAAATGTAAAAGGCATTAAAACTAAATTTGGAAAAATATTTCCCACAAATATGAAAATGAATTAATAACATTAACATAATTGTGGACTGTTTACATGCTTATTGAAACAAAGATAGGATCATCCTTAATAGTTACATAAATTTAAAAATTAATACATGGTTTTAGTCCTTCAGAATACTAGAATGAGAAATGATAATGCTCAAATGTTGTAAGTGTGCAACATGGACACAATTTTGGACATAATATTTTTATAAAGCAATTTGATGAAATGTGCCAAAACTTTGTAAATATTCAAGCCATTTTACTCAGTAATTCCTTTTCTTGGGATGTAAATTAAGAAAGTAATCAAGAGATTATTATGGCTGCTCATTTAAAATTATTTGTAATATTAAGAAACCAGAAGCATAATAATAATAGAAATTCTATAATAATATATAATAGAATACAAATTAGCTAATTAAATTATGATACATCAATATAATAAAATATTACATAACAATAAAAACTGGTATTTGAAGAATATTTAATGACAATGGAAAATGTTTATTACTTAATGTATTTATCAGAATGTAAAAATATACACATAGCATTAACCTGATTATGTAAAAATTACTTTAATACATAGAAAAAATATTGACGAAAGCCATTATCAACTGATTTCAGTTGGGTCTGACCTATAATCTATTAATGACTGTCTTCATTCACATTTTATAGCAATTATTTAGTATAAGATGAAATACATTAATAAACTGATGCCATTTTATTTTGTTTTAATGAACTGTGTTCCTTCAAAAAAGGGTTTAAGGCAAGTAACAAATAATTCAGGCAGTCATTCTTCTCAATGTGCCATCTTTTACGTTCCTTCATCTTTTCTTCAAAATTATTTAGTATAAGTTTAGAGATTTAAGAATCTGTGAATATATTCATCCAGAATTAAAATCTAATTTATCCAGAATGAAATTAAGTGCCTCCAGTCATTGACTGTAGTAAACAAAACATTAAAAGTTATTAGTATGTTGACAAGTCTGGATATAACAAGTTTCTCAATTCATTGGATTAATAGATAGTAATAAACTGCAGCTCATCTACAAGGTAGATTATCAGGAAATATATTGGAAATAAAACTTCAGAAATAGTAATTAAAGACAAATAAGATCTTTCTTCCTAGGAAAGATTTGTTGTACCAACTTCAAAAAACAGAAGGTATACTACTAGATGTTTGCCATTCCTTGAATCTAAATTTTTCCTAAATTCAAACCTGGGTCTATATCATCATTTTTCAAATCTTGTGCATTAGGTTTACTAGTCATATAAGTATGGGAGAAAAAATAAATTAAGTAAGCTCTCCAAGTTTAGTCTTTTGAGTCTCAGTTTCAAGTCATCTTTAAGTAGACTTTTGAGACTGAAATGTAAAATCTGGAGTTCAAGAGAACAAGATTGATTTGGATGAGTTTTCTGGAGATCTAATCATTTTGACTACATGATCCCTAAAAAAATAATTTCTTGCCCCATGTACTCCATTAATAAATTTACCTTGCCTATCAACTTTAGAGAACTGCTTTTTAAAAGTGTGTTAAATACACTGCAGTTAAGATTCCATTCATTAATGTTCTGCTAACCATTTACATTGACTTTAATTCTTCACGGTATCTCAGAATTTTGATGTGTTTTGATTTTTATTCAGCTAAATTAATTCCTAATTTTCTTTTTGATATACTCTGTACCATAGGTTATTTAAAAGTAGGTATTTAAAAAAACTTCCTGGTATTTTAAATTTCCTCAAATCTTTTTGTTATTAATTTCTAACTTCATTTTATTGTAAATCCTTTTAGATTATTGATACAAGTTTGATCTATCTATGGATCCACCTTGGTATAATTCTGTGTGCACTTGAAAAGAATGTGTACTCTGCTGTTGTTGAACGTAATGTTCTATAAATATCAATTAAGTTACTTAATAATGTTGTTCAAGTCTCCTATATCCCTACTGCTCTTCTATCTGCTCATTCTGTCAATTATTTATTGAGGGAGGTGTTTTGATATCCCTAACTTTAATTGTGGATTTATCTATTCCTCCTCACAGTTGTATCAGTTCTTACATCATGTATTTTGAAACTCCATTGTTAAATGTGTAAGTTTAGTATTGTTATGTTCTTTTGATGACTTGATCACTGTATCATTATAAAATAACCTTCATTATCCCTTATTATATTCTCTGCTTTGAAACCTACTTTACCTGATATTAATATAGCTACACAGTCATGGTATATCTTTTTCTATCATTTTGCTTTCAACCTATTTGTGTCTTATTTAAAGTGCAATGCCCCTGGTGCCTGATAGGCATCCTAGTTGGATTTTTTTTTTTTTTTTTTTTGCGGTATGCGGGCCTCTCACTGTTGTGGCCTCTCCCATTGCGGAGCACAGGCTCCAGACACGCAGGCTCAGTGGCCATGGCTCACGGGCCCAGCCGCTCTGTGGCACGTGGGATCTTCCCGGACTAGGACACGAACCTGTGTCCCCTGCATCGGCAGGCAGACTCTCAACGACCGTGCCACCAGGGAAACCCCTAGTTGGATTTTGTTATAAGCAGTTTGACAATTTTTGCATTTCAGTTGGTAGCTTTGAAAATATATATCAATGTAAAGATACTACTTAATGATTTATTTTAAAATTATTTAGGGCGGAAATGAGCTTATAAATAGCTATATATTGTAAAAGAAAATTTTAGGGTTTAGGCTGAGCAAAATAGAATTCAATGAGTAAAATGCTGGTTTTAATAATAATACTTATCACATTTTAGTAACATAATATCATGAACATAACATAATATTTATCACATGTATCTCACTCACAGAAGTCAATGTCACAATAGCATAAAAGGAGTTCACTGTCTGCCCCTACCACAATTCCAACCTCTCTCCCCCAACCACATCATTCTATCCTTTTACTTCTCTGACCACATTTTCCTTATTTACTCTCCTTCAGTCACGCTGGCTTCCCTTTCTCAAAAAAATCTTCTGCCTCAGGGTACTTGCCATTCCCTCTGCCTGAAACTCTCTTCTAGCAGGTATCTATCTGCAAGGCAATTCCCTCAACTTCTTCAGGTCCCTGTCAAATACCACCATATCAAAGATGTCTTCCCTAATTCTACCACCTTAATTTTTTTTTTTTACATATTTTACCTTTATATCTAGATCTCTATATGTTATTAATAGGAATTAAAAAAGAAAGTATCTATGGTCAATGTAAGTCAACAGCTGTATTTTTTTCACATGGAATTGGTTAAAAATTTTCTAAAAGACTTCATTGTGTTTCTTTCCTGAGGGTGTTTCAAAGTAAATTGTCTAAGAAACTAAATTTTCTTTTCCCCATTTTCATGTTTTTAGGCAATTTATTTCAACGAAACAACTTTAGAAAAAAGAAGTAAGTGTTGGCTTTTGAGAGGGGCTTCAACATTATAAGCTTATAAAGAAATTCTAATGTTCTTGGCCATTCTCATCTCCTACTGATCTAGAGATATGCTGAAAGCTACCTAAATCATAAGAAATCTCTCTTTGCCTTAACCTCTCCCACTGTGGATGCGATTCACTTGCAGACTGGATAAGATTTCTTAACCATTTACATTTCCCCTGTTAAGGCAAAGAAATCATGTTTGGAAATGAGACCTGTTTTATGGTAATTTAACCTTTATTCATTCTAAAGTTCCCCATGAAATTGCTAACCATCTTGTACAATGGAATGCCAGAATTAGCAGTAGATCGGGAGCCATAGGGAAATGAGATAATATTGTCCTGTAAGGTATCTTTTTAGAAACAGTATTAATTAGAATAAGAAATTTCTCCACACACTAAGTTACAAACAGAACTTGATATTGCAAAATGACATTGTGAAAAAATATGTACACAACATGAACATCCATATTCATTCCAGTGGAAACCACTATAGATAATGTAGTAAGCTCTCTGCTTTGTTTTACTATTTCTTTAAACCTAATATCCTAATTCTTCTACATGAAGTTAATATTTTCTTCCTGTTTGAACGCTTGGCATAGTGAACACAACCTGTCTCAACAGGGATAAAACAACATTTCTGAAAGATTTTTCTACAAGAGACCTGTTACTTGTTAGGCATTCTTTATAATTCTGCCTCTAGTATATTAAAAGACTAAGATTTATTCTCTCAATATTTATCAGGCAATTGCAAATAGTATAAAACATGAAAACAAAAAATTCACAGTATTTTGGGTTCTACCTTGTAGGTTATTTCTGGATTGTCAAAAATATCTGGCAAAAATATCTGGCAAAAATATCAAAAATCAAAAACAAATCTTGAATTAACAAAACAGAGATTGAACAAACCAAAAAACCTTACCCAAATAATTGAGATACACAAAAGAAACTAAACCTTAGTAGCAACCCTAGGTGCTTATAAAACTGAAAGCATGTTATATATTTCTCATTGCTTAAAAAAACTTATCTATATCCCTAGAGCCAAGATAGCAGAGTATGAAGACACTGAGCTCAACTCCTCCCATGGGAACATCAATATTATAACTCTTTATAGAACAACTATCTATGAGAATGACCTGAAGACTAGCAGAAAAGATTTTCCACAACTAAAGATATAAAGAAGGAACCACAATGAGACAGGTAGGAAGGGCATAGATGTAGTTTAGTCAAGACCCACATCACCATGTAGATGATCCATAACTGGGAAGATAATCATAACTGCAGAGGTCTGCCAAAGGAGTGAGGGGTCCAAGTCCTGTATTGGGCTTTTCAGTCTATGGGTCCTGCACCAGGAAGATGAGCCCACAAACATCTGCCTTTCAATGCCAGCAGGGCTTATGTATGGACGAGCTGGAGGATTATAGGAAACATGACTCTGCTCTTAGAGGGCACATGCAAAATCCCACACAATCTAAGTTCCAGCATAGAGCCAGTAATTAGAAAAGAGCCTGGGTCGAACCGCTTGCTGATCTTGGAGAGTCTCCTGGAGAGGCAGGAGGTAAGTGGGATACCCCCTGGGTACACAGACACTGGCAGCACCATTTTTGGGTGCCCTTTCTACCATGGGACACTGGTGCTGGCAAGCTTCACTTTGGAGTTCTCTCTCCCACCTATTAGTGCCATAAGATTGCATGTCACCAGTGGCTGGCAGCAGTCCCAGGACCCGCTGGGCAGTGTAGTCACCTGTGCAGGGGCCATGTCCTACTCACAACACACTGGCAGCCACAGTTTGAGACAGGACTTGGCAGTCAACCAGGCCAGGGCCAACCATGCATACCAGTGTGCCCACAGTAACTGGTCCTGTTACTGTTACAACAGAAGGGCCCAGGCAGCCCACATAGGGGGCACACCTAGAGCATCTAGCTCTGATGACCAGAGAGGTGTCTGTTGCTAGACCCCACAGAATATCTCCTACATAAGGCCACATCTACAAGATCAGGAAATGTATATAACATACCTAACACATAGAAATAAGCACAGAGAATCAGGTAAAATGAGGAGACAGAGGAATATGTTCCAAATGAAGGAACAAGACAAAACCTCAGAAAAAGAACTAAAGGATGTGGAAATAAGAAATCTGAGAAAGGATTCAATGTAATGATCATAAAGATGCTCAACAAATGGAGAAGAATGGAAGAACATATTAAGAAGTTTAACAAAGAGTTAGAAAATATTAAAAAAAATCAAACAGAGCTGAAGAATACAATAACTGAAATAAAAAAATAAGCTAGGCGTCAACAGTAGATAAATTGATACATAGAAACAGATCAGTAAACTATGAGACAGTAGTCAAAATCACACAATATGAACAGAAAAAAAAAGAAATTAAAAAAAAATGAAGGTAAATTAAGAGACCTCTGAGACAACATCAAGCATACAAACATTCACATTACAGGGGTCCCAAAAGTAGAAGAGAGAGAGAAAGGCGCAGAGAACTTATTTGAAAAAATAATAGCTGAAAATTTCCCTAACCTGGCAAAGGAAAAAGACATCCAGGTCCAGCAAGGACAGAGAGTCACAAATAAGATGAAGCCAAAGATAGCCACACCCAAAATCATGAAAATTAAAATGGCAAAAATTAAAGATAAAGAGAGAATTTCAAAAGCAGCAACAGAAAAGCAGCTAGTTATGCAACAAGGAACCCCCATAAGACTATCAGTTGACTTTTCAGCAGAAACTTTGCAGGCCAAAAGGAATTGGCATGATATATTCAAACTGATGAAAGAATAAAACCTACAACCAAGAATACTCTGACAAAGCTATCATTCATTAGAAGGACATATTAAAGAGTTTTACAGACAAGCATAAGCTAAAATAGTTCACGCATCACTAACCCAGTGTTACAAGAAATATTAAAGGGACTTCTCTAAGCAGGGAAGAAAAGACCACAACTAGAAATATAAAATTATGAAAGGAAAAATCTCTTTGGTAAAGGCAAACATGGAGTAAAGGTATTATATCCACCATTTATAAAGCTAGCAGGAAGGTTAAGAGACAAAAGTAGTAAAATTATCCATATCCACAGGAAGTAGTACAGGGACATACACAAGAAAAGATGTAAAATATGAATTCAAAAATATTAAACATGGAGGGGGGAGTAAAAATGCAAGGTTGTTAGAATGTGTTCAAACTTAAAAGATCATCAACTTAAAATGGTCATATATGTTTTTATGTATAAACCTCATGGTAATGACAAACCAAAAATCTATAATAGGTACACATACAAAAAAGAGAAAGGAATCCAAACATAACACTGAAGATAGTCATCAAATCACAAGGGAAGAGAGTAAAATAAGAAGAAAGGAACCAAAAAGAAATACAAAAATAACCAGAAAACAATGAACAGCAATAAGTATACACCTATCAATAATTACATTAAATATAAATTGAAAGAAACTTACTTACAAGAGACTCAACTTCAGATCTAAAAATCACACACACTATAAGTAAGGGGATGGTAAAAGGTATTCCATGAATATGGAAACAAAAAGAAAGCTAGGGTAGTAAATCTTATATCAAACAAAATAGACTTTAAAACAAAAAGACTGTAACAAGAGACAAAGAAGGACAGTGCCTAATGATCAAGGGATCAATCCAACAAAAAGACATAACATTGTAAATATATATGTGCCAAACACAGGAGCACCTAAATACATAAACCAAATATTAACAAAGGTAATGGGAGAAATAGACAGTAATACAATAATAATAGGGGACTTTGGCACCCTAATTACATCAATGGACATATAATCCAGACAGAAAATCAATAAGGAAACGCTGGCCTTAAACACATTAGACCAGATTTAGACCAGATTGTTCTATATATATATATATACACACACACATACATATATATATATAGAACATTCCATCCAAAAGCAGCAGAATACATAATATTTCCAACTGCACATGGAACATTCTCCAGGATGGATCACCTGCTAGGACACAAAACAAATCTCAATAAATCAAGGAAGACTGAAATAATACCAAGTATCATTTCTGACCAGAATGGTATGAGCCCAGAAATCAACTACAATAATAATAATAATAAAATAACTGCAAAAAACACAAACATGTGTAGGCTAAACAATATGCTACTAAATAATTTCACTGAAGAAATCAAAGGGGAAATCAAAAATGCCTGGAGGCAAATAAAAATGGAAATCCAAAATCTATGGGACACAGCAAAAGCAGTTCTAAGAGAGGAAAGTTTATAGCAATACAAGCCTACCTCAGGAAACAAGAAAATCTCAAATAAACAATCTAACCTTACACCTAAAGGAACTAGAAAAAGAAGGACAAACAAAACCTAAAGTTCATAGAAGAAAAGACATCACAAATATCAGAGCAGAAATACATGAAATAGAGACTTAAAAAAAAAACAGAAAAGATGGGGCTTCCCTGGTGGCGCAGTGGTTGCGCGTCCGCCTGCCGATGCAGGGGAACCGGGTTCGCGCCCCGGTCTGGGAGGATCCCACATGCCGCGGAGCGGCTGGGCCCGTGAGCCATGGCCGCTGAGCCTGCGCGTCCGGAGCCTGTGCTCCACAATGGGAGAGGCCACAACAGAGGAAAGCCCGCATACCACAAAAAAAAAAAAAAAAAAAACAGAAAAGATGAATGAAACTAAGAGCTAGTTCTTTGAAAAGATAAACAAGATTGATAAATCTTTAGCCCAACTCATAAAGAAAAAAGAGAGAGGATGTAATCAATAAAATCAGAAGTGAAAAAAGATAAGTTACAACTGACACCACAGAAATACAAAGGATCATAAGAGATTACCACGAACAATTATATGCCAATAAAATGAAGCTAGAAGAAATGCACAAATTCCTGGAATATACAATCTCCCAAGACTGAACCAGGAAGAAACAGAAAATATGAACAGACCAATTTCCAGTAATGAAATGGAATGGGTGATTTAAAAAATCTCGAAAAAACAAACTCCAGAACCAGGTGGCTTCACAGGTAAATTCTAATGAACATATCAAGAAGAGTTAACACCTATCCTTCTCAAACTATTCCAAAACATTGCAGAGGAAGGAACACTTCTGAACTCATCACAAGGTGAGAATCACCCTGATACAAAAAATCAGACAAAGATAACCACAAAAAGAAAATTATAAATCAATATCACTAATGAACATAGATGCAAAAATCCTCAACAAAATCTTAGGAAGCCAAATCCAACAATAAATTAAAAGGTTCATATACCACGATCAAGTGGGATTTATCCCAGGGATGCAAGGATTTTTCAACATCTGCAAATCAATCAATGTAATACACCACATTAATGAATTAAGAATAAAAACAGTATGATGATCTCAATGGATGAACTAAAAGCTTTTGACAAAATTCAACATCCACTTGTGATAAAAACTCTCAACAAAGTGGGCACAGAAGGAACCTACCTCAACATATTAAATGCCATATATGACAAGCCCACAGCTAACAACATACTCACTGGTGAAAAGCTGAAAGCATTTCCTCTAAGATCAGAGACAAGACAAGGATGCCCACTCTCTTTTATTCAATATAGTATTGGAAGTCCTAGACACAGCAATCAGACAAGAAAGAGAAATAAAAGGAATCCAAGTTGGAAAAGAAGAAGTAGAACTGTCACTGTTTGCAGATGACATGATACTATATATAGAATATGCTAATAACACCTAATAATACCACCAAAAAACTAGTAGAAGTCATCAATGAATTCAGTCAAGTTGCAGGATACAAAATTAATATACAGGAATCTGTTGTGTTTCTGTACACTTAAAGTATCAGAAAGAGAAACTAAGACAACAATCCCATTTACAATTACATAAAAAAGAATAAAATACCTAGGAATAAATCTAACTAAGGTGGTAAAAGACTTGTACTTGGAAAACTAAGACACGTATGAACAAAATTGAAGATGACACAAACAAATGAAAACAAATATCATGCTCATGGATTGGAAGAACTAATATTGTTAAAATGATCATATAACCCAAGGCAATCTTCAGATTCAATGCAAACCCTATCAAAATACCAATGGCATTTTTCACAGAACTAGAACAAATAATTTGAAAATCTGTATGGAAACACAGAAGACCCTGAATACCCAAAGCAATCTTGAGAAAGAATAAAGCTGGAATTATCACGTGCCCTGATTTCAAACCATACTACAAAGCTACAGTAATCAAAACAGTATGGTACTGGCACCAAACCAGACATATAACTCAATGGAACAGAACAGAAAACCCAGAAATGCACCCACATTTACATGGTTAATTAATTTATGACAAAGGAAGCAAAAATATACAATGGGGAAAAGACAGCCTCTTCAATAATTGGACAGCTATATGCAAAAGAATCAAACTGGACTACTTTCTCACACCACCTATAAAAATAAACTCAAAATGCATTAAAGACTTAAATGAAAGGCCTGAACTCACAAAACTCCTAGAATAATACATAGGCAGTATGCTCTTTGATATCAGTCTTAGCAGTGTTTTTTGGATCTGTCTCTTCAAGCCAGGGAAAACAAAAACAAAAATAAATAAATGGCACTACATCAAACTAAAAAGCTTTTCCACTGTGAAGGAAACTATCAGCAAAACCAAAAGGCAGCCTACAGAATGAAAGAAAATATTTGCAAATGATATATCTGATATGGGGTTAATATCCAAAATATACAAAGAACTCACACAACTCAACATCAAAAAAAATTATTTAAAAAAAGGCAGAGGGGAGACGCAAGAGTGAAGAGATATGGGAACATATGTATATGTATAACTGATTCACTTTGTTGTAAAGCAGAAACTAACACACCATTGTAAAACAGTTATACTCCAATAAAGATGTTAAAAAAAAATAAAAAAGGCAGAGGACCTGAATAGACATTTTTCCAAAGAAGATATATGGATGGCCAACAGACATATGAAAAGATGCTCAACATTCCTAATCCTCAGGGAAATGCAAATCAAAAACTCACAATGATAGGGAACGTGAGCTGGGTTTAGATGGTCATGAGACAGGTTAGTTTTACCCTACTGATGATGTGTTGTTGCCATGGTAATCCTGCTCAGTACGAGAGGAACCGCAGGTTCAGACATTTGGTGTATGTGCTTGGCTGAGGAGCCAATGGGGCGAAGCTACCATCTGTGGGATTATGACTCATCTGTGGGATTATGATTGAACGCCTCTAAGTCAGAATCCTGCCCAGGCGGAATGATACGGCAGCACCGCAGGAGCCTTGGTTGGCCTGGGATAGCCGGTCCCCTGCTGTCCCCGCCGGCAGGCCACCATCCGTGTCCCCCGGAGTGTGGCACAGCGTGCCCCGCTGCACATCAGGACCGGGGTCCGGTGCGGACAGCCCTTCGTCCTGGGACACGGGGTGCGGCCGGAAAGGTGGCCACCCCCTCGCCCATCACACACCACACGTTCGTGGGGAACCTGGTGCTAAACCATTCGTAGACGACCTGCTTCTGGGTTGGGGTTCCGCATGTAGCAGAGCAGCTCCCTTGCTGCGATCTATTGAAAGTCAGCCCTCTACACAAGGGTTTGTAAAAACGAGAAAGAAAACAAAACGAAACAAAACAAAAACAACTCACAATGAGATACTATCTCATACCTGTCAGAATAGCTATCATTAAAGAGACAACAAATAACAAGTGTTGATGAGGACTGGAAAAAAAAGGGAACCCTCGTGCACTGTGGATGGGATTATAACTTGGTACAGCCATTATGGAAACTGCACGGAGCTTCCGCAGAAAATTAAAAATAGAACTGCCACATGATCCAGCAATTCCACTTCTGGGTATTTACCTAAAGGAAACAAAAATGCTAATTCAAAGAGATATATGTACTCCAATGTTCACTGCAGCATTACTTACAATAGTCAAGATATAGAAGCAACCTAAGTGTCCATCAATAGATGAATGGGTAAAGATGTGGTATATAGAGAAAACGGACTATTACTCAGCCGTAAAAAATGAAATCTTGCCATTTGCAACATGGATGGATTTAGAGGGCATTATGCGAAGTGAAATATGTCAGATGGAGAAAGACAAATACCACATTATCTCACATGTGGAATCTAAAAAGCAAAACAAACAAATAAACAAGCCCAAACAAAAACAGAGTCATAGGGCTTCCCTGGTGGCGCAGTGGTTGCGCGTCCGCCTGCCGATGCAGGGGAACCGGGTTCGCGCCCCGGTCTGGGAGGAAACAAGCCCAAACAAAAACAGAGTCATAGATACAGAGAACAAATAGATGGTTGCCAGAAGGGCAGGGGATGCAGTAGTGGGTAAAACAGGTGAATGGGATTAACAGGTACCACCATCCAGTTATATAATAAATAAGTGATCTGGCTGCAACATACAGCATAAGGAATATATGGTCAATAATACTATAATCACTTTGTATGGGGACAGGTGGTTACTAGACTTATCATGCTGATCGTTTCATTATGTATGCAAGTATATAATACCTGAAGTTAACATAATATTGTATGTCACCTATATTTCAATTAAAAAAAACTTAGCTGTAATAAACCTTTCAAGAAGAGCAATGTCAGGCCATGTGGTTTGGTAATGAATAAATATTCAGGGACAAACTAACTTCTAATATGAATTTGGTAAGAGCATGATAGATATTTAGAAGGCTTACTTCTTCTAACTCTATAAATTGAAGTCAACTGGTCTAATTCTTAAAATCTGAACCACTTTCTAGTTGGTTCTGTTAATGGTCCCTCACATGTATAGTTGACTTAAAAAAAAAAACTCAAGCTGTACAAACGTCTGAGTGAAACTAACCTCTACAGTAGTCTTGAATGAAATGATTTTGCTAGCTTTTTAAACTTCGTTGACTTAATAGACATGGTCCTATCTCATTAGAAACAGAATAAACCTTATCTTACCTTTAAAAAGGGAAATCTTTACTCTTCCTCTACCCTTAATATATCTATCTTTTAGAATACTGGGCTGTCTAGCTAAACCTATGGAATCTTTTAATTTGAAGAAACAGAAACCATAAATCAGGGTTTCTAGGCTTAATATTTGACACAGGAAGTGCTATTTTTCAATAAAATCTTATGGTTTTCTTTTATACCCTTGTGGAGAAAATTTTGGAAACTAAAATTTGATTATCTATGTTTTTTCTTGATTGTTTCCCCTGACTTTTCCAAAGACAGTAATGAGTTAAGTTGCATGGGTAAAACCCTCACAGGGTTCTGTTTGTTGGAAGATTTTTAATCACATTTTCAATTTCAGTGCTTGTGATTGGTCTGTTTACATTTTTTATTTCTTCCTGGTTCAGGTTTGGAAGTTTGTGCTTTTCCAAGAATTTGTCCATTTCTTCTAGGTTGTCCTTTTTTTTTTTTTTTTTTTTTGTGGTACACGGTCCTTTCACCCTTATCTTACCTTTAAAAAGGGAAATCTTTACTCTTCCTCTACCCTTAATATATCTATCTTTTAGATTACTGGGCTGTCTAGCTAAACCTATGGAATCTTTTAATTTGAAGAAACAGAAACCATAAATCAGGGTTTCTAGGCTTAATATTTGACACAGGAAGTGCTATTTTTCAATAAAATCTTATGGTTTTCTTTTATACCCTTGTGGAGAAAATTTTGGAAACTAAAATTTGATTATCTATGTTTTTTCTTGATTGTTTCCCCTGGCTTTTTCAAAGACAGGAATGAGTTAAGTTGCATGGGTAAAACTCTCACAGGGTTCATGCAGAACCTGAACTACCGTGAGAAACAAGGTTATTAGGAATATCTTTTGCACAGCACTTAATTTTTAGTGTGGCAAACCAGGAATTTATATAGTCCACCCTATTTATAGGTTCCCTCCTGATAATCAAGTATAATTTATAATTTATGATTACTCCGAGTTCTTATTTAAGACCAATCCTTCACATATGCACAGGGACCTATTTTCTCTTGTCTTTCCAAGAATTTTACTCCTCAAATTGTTTCCTTTCTTCTTGCACTATTATATTTCCTCCTTTATTGGATACAGATAGAGTGAAATAGTTCCGACTAAAAAGCAAACCAAACCAAAAAATACTCTCTCGGTCCTTCTTCTCACCAGCTTTTATCTTATTGATATTTATCTGTGCCACTTCATAAAAAAATTCCCTAAAAAAATTGTCTAATTTCATCTATAGTATTTGACCTTTTTAAAACACTTTCTTCTCTTGGCTTCTCAATCACTACAGTCTCCCAGTCTTTCTTCTGTCTTCTTGACTATAACTTCTTGGCGTCCATCATTGACTCCTCCTCCTTTCCTGGACTTCCCAATATTGGGGTGTACTCAGGACCATTACTTGGTCAATCCTATAGCTTTAAAGAACAGCTTTTTATGCTTATGATTCCCAACATTGTATCTCCTACTCCTTCCTACCTGTTTCCTGTCACTTACTTTTCTGACATTTCCACCATGATGTTTAACAGTTATCTAAACATGTCCAAATCAGAATTCTAAATTTGCAAGACCACCTTCCTCTTCCCTAAGAAATCTCTATCACCAGAATCCTTCAGCTCAGTGAGAAATTCAATTGATTGCTCAGGCCAAAACCTTGAAATTATTTTTTAAATCTCTCTCCCATGTCCCACAGCCAAATTCACAGGTCTGATATAAAAATCTTAGCACTTCTTCATTTCCACATCCACCACCCTAATCAATAACACCACCATATTATCACTTGGATTACTGCAATAACCTCTTAACTAGTTAGCCTGTTCCCTGCCTACATCTGTTTTTTCCCTCAGATATGTTCATGATTTGCTTTCTTACTTCATTCAAGTCTCTGTTTAAATATCACCTCCTAAGTGGCCTTACCTGACCACTCATGCTGAAGTGTCACCCTTTTCAACCCACTCACTTTCTAACTCCTTTAATCTACATCAATTTTCTCTACAGCATCCTGATATTTATTAGATATAAAGTTCAGTTTGGCTTTAATATTTCATCAAGACCTACTATTTGCCTTCACTTTCTGGTAGGCCCAATAAATAGATGCTTACTTTAAAAATGTCCTGACATTCCCAGAAATGAATAATATAAATATGTGTATAAGCACAGATGTTACTACCCTAGCTAATAAGTGTAACAATGTTACAAATGCCAAGGTATGACATTTAGATTTATTTAAAATATTAAATTATTTACTAACACATATAAATGGGTATTTTACATGCCACTTGGAGTGAAAATAACCCCTCATGTGCTCTATAGATTGAAATTCTCTTGCTCTAAACTATAAATGAGAGTTTACTATTGCAAGAGTAAAGTTTTAAAAATAATCGTGAAAACTGTTAATTTTATATAAGAAAATTAAGAACTCTAGAGTTCAATAAATAGAGAAATTGATAATTATTACAAGTATTGAGAGACTACAATAGCTAGATAAGTGTAAGGAAAAATGTTGGAAGCATTTTAGACAAGAAATATTAATAAAAATTTAACTAATATGAAGAATAATATACATATTTGGTTACCTTGAAATTCAGACCTTTGTAAAATTGTTTGACATACTTGCATTTGCAACACTAAATAAAATTATTATTAAGAACAAAATTTAATTGTAGGTTATTTAGTTTTATTTAACATGAGTCCTTCAGGGGGAGGTTCTAGTTGGGAATACTTTCTATCTTGTGAGAATGAAGTAACAATGAAATATTAGCTTTGCCATCTTGAATTTTCTCAAGGAGAAACAAGTCCCTAATATCATTTACCAAAAAAATCCAATATAAATCATCTTCAATCCAGGCATAAGCAATTTTTAAAAATACAGAAAAGAAAAAATAAAGAAAAATTAGATACATCAAATATTTATTTTCTCACTTTTACAATTTCAAAACAATAGACATTAAAAGGAATATTTATTTAGGAACAATTTTTCATTGAGGTTTTGAATTTGTGGAGGTTAAAAAAAAGCTTGACAAAATCATTAATATAAGATTAACAATCGTTTTCAGGACATGAAGTATGAGGAGTTTTGAGATTTCTTTAAGCTATAGACCTTATGTTCAAGGTTCTTCCTAGAAAACATGTTACTGAAATATATTTTCCTAAACTATTTTTACTATTCACAAACAAGTTAACATTATTGGTAGTTATATTAAATATTCTACTTTAATATTATGTGCAACAGACAATTAGATAAGCGTATATATCTTAAAGTCCTTTTAAAGTGTGACAATGTGTAAATTAACAATGAAACCAATCGCTGCTTTTCTTGCTTGTGAAGAGTTTTCCAGCTGCAAATAGCTAACAACAAAGTGAACCTGATAGAAGATACATTATAGAATGGAAAATCAGCATGCACTTATCATTGACAATGGAATAGTGGTGAGGACTATGACTGATTTAGGAATCAAAGGTACACAACGTTTTGTTCACAACTTTCCATTGGGTTTTCAGAAATAATAACAGTATTTGATAGGACAGACTTATTGACTATAGCAGAAAAATTGTCAACTTTCATTCTTCTTCTTTAACCAAAGATAAAACTCTATGACATAAAAGACATTTTTCAATTGGCTTGTTATATACTAATAAACTATGTTCATACAAGATGTAATAGAAGACTTTAAGTGGTAAAAATGGCTGTATAAAGCAAGGAAAGTCTTGAAACAGTGTTTTGAAAATAAGGGTACCAACATAGTAGATATTACTAACAATCACCGGTTACTTTTAGGGAAAGTAATTTGTTTGCTAGAACCTGCCAATTCTTCAAAAAACCAAACTTGTCTTAAGAGTTTAAATTCTCTGCATGTTTTCTGCTGTAAAGATCCTCTTACTGTGATACTCTAGGAAGCTGCTGAAATTGGTATGCATGTGATAAAAGCTGAGATGTAGATAAAAATTCAGAGAAGATTTTGTTATCTTGAAAGCCAATTATGTTGCTATATTTCACATTTCTAGACCCAAGATTTATCTTCTGCAAGCAGTACAAATAGTATGGTTTATAGGATTGCTTCTATAAAACTGCCAATCATCATAGAATACTGTTTAGTATTCCAAATGTGTAAGGTAGTTGACTATAGGCAGAAGTAATCAGCTGACAGTATTGAGAAATTACTGTCCCTGTACAAATTTTGACTCCTAAAATTCTGTAATTCTACTGCTATAGTAATAGCTATATTTTATTGGCTAAAATTTCAGATATACTATACCCTAAGTTCATTCTATAATGGCGATAATCCAATTTAATGTTTGACTGTATGTTAATCCTAAATCTCAGGATTTTGGCAAAGATGTATTTTTCTATGCAATTCTAATTTAATGTATTTATTTATTATATATCTCCTTCACTAAATGTAGAGATTCTTATTGGCAGAGCAATGAATGGCACATAATAAAAGTTCAATAAACATTCACCAAATGATGAATAAATTAAATAATATGAATAAAAAACACCCATAAGGTAGCTCTTCTAGCTGAGTATAGTACATGAAAATAGTGATGCTGGAGGTTTTTTGATCACATACAGACTATTTTTCGATTTTGTTTATGTAAGTTTTCCTATGAACACTTTTACGGAGTACCCAGTATGTGTAAAACACTGCAGTAATGACTGTGAAAGTTACTGAGTTAGGGGAAAAAAAGAGATCCCTTTTCAGGAATGCAAAGTATTGCAGAACCTTGCAAAATAGATTAAGACACCTCAGAAAATGAATGAAAAGTAAACAATGTAATTTTAATAAAATTACTGTTAAAGTTCAGGATCTTAAGAGAAAATGAAACAAGGCTTCAAATGTTAGATGGTGGAACAAAGTATAAAGTTAAACAATAGTTTCGTTGGGTAGATTTAAATAGAAGCTAAAATCTCAGGAGGTGTATGAATCATGATTATTGGGAAGCATGAAAGAGATTTATGTCAGTTTGCTTGAGAATAACCCTAAGATTGACTGAATCATTCATTTCTTCAACAGATATTTATTGAAAAACCTACTTGTGTAAGCCACTGTTCTACATGCTTGGAAAGAGCAGTAAACAGACAAAAATCTCTGCCCTTATCAAGCTTCCATTTTAGTGGAGGAATACAGAGAAAACAAACAAACAAACAAATAAGTAAAATATATAGACTATTAGGTGGAGATATAGGCTATGGAAAAAAATTTAAAAGGGAAACAGGATGCAAAGTATTAAGGAAGAGGAGGGTTACAATCTGAAATAGGATGGTCCTGAAGGGATAAAGAAACTTCCTTCCTTGCAAAAAAACAAAAGAAGAAACAAAGAAAAAAGAAACTTCCTTGCAGATATCTGAGGGAGAGCATTCCAGGTAGAGGAAACAGGAAGAATAAAGTCCCTTTGAGGGAGTGTGCCAGGCTGTTCATTGAAAAGCAAGGAGACCAGTATGGCTGAAACAGAATAAATTAGGAAGCAAAAAGTAGCAGAGGAAATCAGAGAGGTAAACGGGCCAGATCTTGTAGGTTGCTGTAAGGATTTTGTTACTCTGGATGAGATGAGAAACCGTGGGGAAATTTCCAAGAGAGGAGTGATATAATCTGACGCTTTAACCAGGACATTTAGACTGCTGGGTTGAGAACTGACCAGAAAGGAGACCAGGGTGGAAGCAGGACTAGTCAGGTGGCAGCTGCACCAATAATGACTTCAATCAAGGTAGTAGCAGTGAAAAGTGGTGGAGAGGTGTCTCGGAATATATTTTGAACATACAGCCAAAGTAATTTTTCTGGTTGAATGGATGCAGTGTATGAGAGGAGAAGAGTTAACAATGATTCCAAGACCTTGTGCCTATGCCTCAAGAAGGGTGGAGATGTCATTTACTTTTACACGAAAGACTGCGGGTGGCACAAGTTTTTCAGTAAAAGGCAGGAGCTCAGTTTTGAATATGTTAAGTTTGAGATGTTTATTAAACATCCAAGTGAAAATACTGAGTATACATCAGAGTTAGGGGAGTATACTGGGCTGGAGCTATAAATCTGAGAATAATAAAAGTTTAGATGGGATTCATAGGCATGAGATCACAACGGGTGGAGTACAGATAGAAAAGGTCAGAGGACTGTGCTCTAGGGAATCCAATTAGAGGTGAGGGAATAGAAAAGCCAGAGAAATAGACAGATAAAAAAACAGAAGTGTGTGGTGACCTTGAGGCCAACTTATAAAAAGGTTTCAAGGGGTAGAAACATTGCTGATAGATATCAAAAACTCTGAGATATTATTATAGAAAGGGAACTTGAGTGTGAGTCCTATCATTTATAATATACATTTTATAAACTATTCTTGAATATGGGGTTTTACTTTTTCCATCTTTAAAAACTGAAATAAAAATATCTACCTCATATGTTATAAATATTACTAGATCACGTGTAAAGCACATGTATGCCTGAGATCCAAAATATGCTCAGTTCTTATAAATATTCATTTTTCTTTCTATCCTTCATTTGATCATTTAAAAAGTTTGAGTATATGTTTGAAGTGGTGCACTGAAAGAAAAGAAAGTGATCTGAAGCTCAAATATAGGTCACTAGTACATTTTACTGCTAGGGAAGTGAGAAGAGCTACTTAGATGAACCCAAAAAGGGCATAATGAGCCACATTTCTAGATCTAGAAATTCCAGTCTGATGATTAGGGTTAAAGGGGAAGAAATAAGAGCTAGAGGCTCACAGATATTTCTTTTTCAATGAAGAATTAGTTTTCTTGAAGTGGGCCAAAGAAGTAAAATGCAAAGTGAAAAGTGAAAGAAATCTATGTGGCTGACAACAAGCATCTTTGCAGACATGCGAGAAACTGTATGCCTGAATATTTGAACAAAAAATAGGAAGCAGCACCTAAAAATAATCTCAGAAAAACATAAGAGTGAAGGGGCTGATGCCTATACTAGGGAAAAATATGCTTCCCAGCGTTCCACAGTGGTAGGGGTTGGAAGGAAGCAACATAACATTAGCGTCTGCTGATAGAAAAGGTACTTTGGTATAGTCTACTACACAGTGCCCAACTGAGGCCTAATTCAGACTTAATTCAGGCCATTACAGGAACGGAGATAGCATTAAGTGCTTCTAGGTTGCAGTACTTCTGCTATTTATTCCTAGAGTACTGTACTTCCTTTATAATTTTGGTTGTTGTGGCTTATTTGCTGTCTTTCCTGATAAACTCTAAGGATAGTTTATATGTCATGATGAATGGCATTTACTAATAATAATAACAATAATAACTAATTCTTTTTATTGCTTAAATCTCCCCAGATTTCAAGGACCTTAACAGTTGATATAAACAAGAATCCTTCATAAGAGTGAAGGGTGGCAGGATTTGGTAGTATATGAGTGTACCAGCCACTGGCTTGAGTTAGGCCAAAACAATTGTGTAGAGTTCAAGAAGTCACTATAAATTTTAAAACGAAAGACAGAACCTAAGGAGAAGCTCAGTCCTAAAAAATGAGCATGAAATCTTGCGAATGACACATGGCACCCCAAGTTTGGTTAGCAGTAGAAGCAAAATGTGGAGACATTCAGGAGCCCATGAAACATGTGCAGAATACTGGGTCTGTTTAGCATACCCAAGCCTAACTGAGTACTCGATATGAAGGTCTGTATATCCTTAAATAGAATCAACTCATGAGGTAGGCTGGAACAGAAATTGCAGGTGTAGAGTCAAGGGATCCAACTGTGAGAAGTTGAAAATAGAAAGACAGAGGGAAAAAGGCAAATGCTGGCCCCACAGATTTATGAACTGGGTAGAGAACATACTGGAATTTAAAATGATCAACACAGAAAAATCAGACTATACTAGGCAGAACTTCTGCAGAGGCTATTCTGCAGGCCAAAGGGGAAACAAACAGTGGAAATCAGGAACCAAAGAAACTCTCAGAAGATGTTATTTCTGAAGAAAGAGCAGAAAAACTCGAAGTCAGGAAAATAATTCTAGGGTCTCAATAGGAAATAATATGTTATATATATTATATTTATATATCTAGTCCATTCATTTGTTCATTTATTCAGAAGGCAGTATGCTACATATTAGAAATACAGTGGAATTATTATTTTTTTTAAAGTCCTTGCCCTAAAGGATTTTAGAGTAGAGACCAGAGGATAAATGACTGCAAGACTCTCTTTGGCTGAGACTGCTTGGGTACCTAGGGGTTCTCTGGCTCTCTCTAAATCACCAGCATTTAGAGGACAGTTTTAAACCCATGTCACCCAGTAGAGTAAGACTCTCTCCATATTGAAAAATGACCCTCTAAAACATAATCTGATTTCTCTCCTTAATATCTCGCAGTGTTCCCTTTT
This sequence comes from Physeter macrocephalus, assembly GCF_002837175.3. NCBI lineage: Eukaryota > Metazoa > Chordata > Mammalia > Artiodactyla > Physeteridae > Physeter > Physeter macrocephalus. The sequence goes on from NC_041229.1 coordinate 29,920,768, forward strand.
GCCCTTATGATCAAATATAATCCCTTAATACAGTATCATAACATGGCCCTTCCTGCTCCACCAGCCTAATCTCTGAACACCCCTCCTTGTGCTCTATGCTCTGCTTTTAGTTACTTGAAAGTGCATGGCTTACTCTTGACTCTGACCTTCCTCTTGTCTGGCACAGTCTTTCCTCTTGTCCTCGCTTGGTCTATTCCTACTAAGCTTTCAGCTTAAGCAGCACTTCCCTGTTCCCATGTAGGTTAGGTACTCCTGCTATTTGCTCCCATAGTGCTAGGCTCCCCTTGTCACTCTTACTGTTGCTGTTTATTCGGTTGTCTATTTTTTCTGATAAATTGTAAGGATAGTTCCTTGGGACACAATGTATGTCTATTTTGTTTACCATTCTATATTCAGCAACCTCAGCACAGTGCATGGCACCAAGATAGAATTTTTAATTGCTAAATGAATGAATGTAAGAAATTTAAATTCTGTGAGGCAGAAACTGCATCAATTTACTAATTTTATCTCCAGTACGTCACTCAGAGCTTAGCATAAAGTTGCTGCTTATAATATGTTTGACTGACTAAATAAATGAATGCCATCTTGACCCAGTCACTCTCACCTTATTTGCACAAAACCCCTGTAATGATCAGGCACTAGGTGTAATGCTCTCAGTAGCTTGTTCTGTTTCCTATATGTTATGCCCTAAAATGAAAGGCTCTGGGATTTTAAACCATGGCTGGAACTGGGCTCAACCTGCTGTGTACCTGTTTGGAATCAGTCTGATCATTACACTTTCATAAATAACCAAAAGCTGCCATTTTCTCAGATCTCTGAAAATAGTACTTCTAATTCTCCCTGCCCTCCCAATATGCTCAGCCCTTTCTTCCCCACCTAAGTAGCCACACTGTTCCTCTAAACTTTGTAAGTTGCTCTGGTTACTTATCTGTGAAACATAAAAGGCACGTATGAAATCAAAGGACCTGGCAGACCCTTGACTAGATGGAAGGTGAATCCCAAACATTAAAGGTTATCTTAGGAAAGCGAATATCTGTACATTCATAACTGAAAAAAAAATTAAGGCAGGAAAACAATAAAAATATACCCTTAAGTGGTGACATAAATGATGAATTATTGCATATTCCCTAGGTAGAAAGATAAGATAAACTATGGTCAAGCCTGAAAATTATCGTGAAGGTTAGAAGGATATTTTATCATTATAATTAAGGCTAAATGCCTATAAAGCTTTTTAGAAAATCACACAGTGAAAAAGTTTTCAGTTTTTATGATCAGTATACAATATACTCAGTATGAATAATCATGCCAGAAAATTGTAATAATTTATGTAAAACTGATTTAAATGATATTAATTTCAGTATCAATAATACATTATATGCACATATAATTATTAAGCATACTTACACATATAGTGTAATAAAAGCTACCCATTGGCAGCAAATAAAGTTTCTGCCCTTTACAAAAATAATCTAATGCAAATAATACTGATACATATATTAAGTGATAAATTATCACAGCCATGCAATTATAACATACCAAGGACTTCAGAGCATTTCTGTATTTTTCTAAGAGCACTGATGGACTATTTGTCCTTCTTCTTCTGACTTCTCTATCCTTCCTTCCCTCCATTTTTCTGGCATTTATTGATAGATTATATCCGGACATATACACAGTAGATAGGAAGATGGCTAAATCCGAGTCCCTGCCTTGTTCTTCTCTACCTGCTAATTTTAAACTCATTTTCAGATCCAGTAGTTTCTTCTTCAATAATCCTACAACTGAGAGGTTGATTATATTGGAAGCCAAATAAACATTCAGAGGAGTTTTGGCCCCTTCAAAGGAGTACCATTTGCAGACTGGCAGGATAGAGTAAGAAGAGAGGAAAAGATGAAATTACACAACAAGGCAAGGCCCCCCCTAGAGGAAGTGTCTAAAGAGATGAGAGTGGATGAAATCAAGTATACAGCTCTAGGGATGAGCCTTCAACAGCAGGTCAATTACTTTTGTATTAGAACAAAGATGATGAGGGTAAGTTTAGACAAATTTGTAGGTGGGAGGGAAGGGTAGGCATTTTCAAGTAGTCATATTTCATAGCTTGAATTTTCTCTGTAAGGTAAAAAGCAGGGTGTTCTGCTAAGGGAAAAGTTAAAGATGTGGACAGGTATGTGCACTACTAAAAAAAAAAAATGAATGAGGATTGCTGTATTTAGAAGGACACTGATCAAGTTACTCCTAATAAGCTGATATGACAAAGAATGTTATTTGTGAAAGCAGTGTAACAAGCAGAGGAATAAGGCAGTAAGACAGTGCAAAACCACACAGGAAAAGGGGTACATTGCGTGCACCAACTGACCTATAACATTTGCTATTCCTTAAAAAAAAAAATCACCTTGTCTTTCTCCGTCTATATCATTCCTTATTCTGTTCAATTTTCCTTCATTTACCTGATCTGAAAAAACTTGATCAATTTGGAAAAAACCAAAATAAAACAGAAAAAAGTAGCTCCCTGTAGGGGGGACACACCCTAAAGCAAATTAATCACAGTTATAAGTTTCAGTTACCATCTATATGATCCATCTATATTAAAATTGTAGATTTTTCTCTAAATTCTCAAAAATTATGAAAAGCCACACTACACAGAGAGAACATTTTTTTTTTTTAAAGAGTGCTAGGTAAAATCACAGATGACAGAATAAGAAAGGAATATATGGTGCTCTATGAACAAAATCATAATATTTTCACTAGTTGCTAGCTGAATGGTTAACAATATGAGAGTTTATACTACAATCGTCATACAGTCATACAATTACTAAATAATTTCATCTTACCTGTATTGCAAGGGCACGAGCTACAAGACCTCTAAGGTATTGTAAAGGATCTTCTGGACCTTCCCACTTGCTTTGCCATGTGAGAGGACACTGCAATTTTAAAAGGATCAAAATTAAGTTTACATATACAATATTACATATAAAAGATCTTCTAACAGTGTGATGGGGAAAATATTTTGGCATAATTCACATTGTGTATCATGAATTCATTTCATTAAGATATGTCTTTTTCTATTTTATACATAATATCAATAATGTATATGTGTCAATCCCAGTGTATGTATAAAATAGACAACTGATGGGAACATACTGTATAGCACAGGGAACTCTACCTAATGCACTGTGGTAACCTAAATGGGAGGGAAGTCCAAAAGGGAGGGGATATCTGTATGTGTATGGCTGATTCATTTTGTTGTGCAGTGGAGGCTAACACAACATTGTAAAGCAAACATACTCCATAAAAAAATTAATAAAAAATTTTTTTAAAGATATGTCTTTTTCTTTGATCTTATCTCATTAAAATTGAATGACAAATAGAGTCAGAATGAACTGACCTGTTTCTCTAAAGGGAAATATTTTTAAGTAAAAATTCTTGAAAGAATAAACAAATGAACATAAACTGGTATATAGAAAGTAGCAAACCATGTTTTCTTGAAATGATATGTAATGAAATAAAATTAAATTTCACAAATTCATTTTATAAGTAGTAAAGAGAAAAAACAACTAGTCTTGTGTCCCTACAGAATTACAGAAATTTTATCTCCCAAACCACACCAGATATATGACAAAAAGAGAATAAAACAGAAAATACTCTAAATTAAAGAAATAAATAAAACCTTTCTAAAAAAGTTAACTTTTTAATATCTGACCTTCTTTTAACTGACATTCTCCATTAATACATTCATTATAATATTATACCTTTTCTGTGAGAGTTTTCTGGATTTTTCAAATATTATGTAACTATCATTCAAACTTAACACTTATTTTTCTCAAGTGGAATAATAAGGAGAGAGCATCAATTTCTTAACCCAAAACACTGTCTGATTACATAGATGAGAAACTACTCCAGGCTAGAGTATATCAACAATGTATGGAAAATGGAAATTGTAAGATAACAAACCTTACAGTGAAAAAAAGACCTTAGAAAATATCTAGTTCAATTACTCTAGGTGAATGAAGTAAGCCTTCTTAGGAATATGGTAGCTAAGTGCTGGAGCTATGCTGTGAACTGAAACAGGTGTGATGATTTTAAAACATGACCCTTAAATCCTTTGACAATTCTCCTGTGGAGACTTGAAGTCTGCTCTTCTTCTTAAATAAGTATCCTGTGAATATAGCAGAAGTGATGTGGTGCCAGTTTCCAGGTCCAGGTCTTAAGAAATTGGTTGCTTGTATTTCCTGTCTTTTGTGACTCTTGATCTTGGAACCCATCCAACATATTGTGAAGTCCCATTTTTGGAGAGGCCCACGTGGAGATGAACTGAGGCTCCCAGCTCTCAGGCAGCACTGACTTGCCAGCCACATGAATGAGCGGAGTGGAAGAGACAAGCTTTCTCTACCAAGGTCTACCCAAATTTCAGATCTGTAAGCTTAAAATAAAATGATTTTTAAAAAATTATTATGTTTTAACCTGGTAAGTTTTGGTGGGATTTGTTATACAGCAAGACTTAACTGATACAGTTCTTTGGTATCCAGAAGTAGGGTTCTACCTTAACAAAAACCTAAAACATATGGCACTAGATTTGAGACTGGGTGGTGGGTTGAAGCTGGAAGAACCTTCAACAGAACGTAAGTGAAAACATAAAGGACTTCTAAGAGAATAGTGGAGGTCTAAGGGACTTTGAGGACTTAAAGGAAAGGGAGGAAACAATCTCAGACAGACAAAAGTACTCTTGGGACCTTAAGGGCATGCCTTGCAGATCCCTTCTGTTAAACAATAAGGCTTCGATGAATCTTAAGGGTGTTGTCCCACAGCCAACACACAAGAAGCCTAAGGTAGAGAAAAAGGCTTATCACAAGATTTATGGCCACAGTTTTTGCCTAATGTGAATCTCAATGAGATTCAAAGCAAACTCACAATCTTAGAATATTGTTCTGGTGTAAGCTTCATCTGTTTGGGATTAATGGGGAAAAGAGGGAACAATTAAATGAGAACTTTGGACCCCAGAATCCCTATGGGTAGGAAGCAGGTTGAGGAAACCACTCAGCTGCAAACATGGCTAAATCTTATTGAAATGTATGGATAATTAAGAGATGAGAATCAACAGCTCAGAGGGCAAAACCAAGAGCCATGGATAATTATTCCCAGGGAACAACATGGAATCCTAATAAAGGAACTGAAAACATAAGCTTGCTTAGATTTCAGAATTGCTAAGGACACATGAGCCTCCCATTTCCTCATTTTTTGAGTGGGAATGTCTATTGCAGTTACCTGTCCTACCATTTTATGTTGGGTTTGTAGGGGACAAATAACTTATCTCTGCACATCATAGGTCTTTAGTTGAAAACTATGCTTGAGAAACTGTTTTTGAAGAACCAAACCCAAGAAGCTTCACCCATACTTCCACCCGATTTTGATGACAACATCCGGCCTGAGGCTGTAAAGAAATGAGACATCTGGGGAAACTTGGAAGGAGATGACTGCATTTTACATGTGGGAGACATGCAAATAATTTGTGCCCAAAGGGCAGACAGCAGCAGCTTCAAAACATGGTCCCAAAATTACTTGATACTCTTCCCATTGAGAGTTGAGGTCTCTGTCCACCCCACCCCTTGACAACCCGACCAATAGAATAAGGGAGAAGTGACGCTTTATCAGTTTTCAGATCTAGGTCTTAACAAATTCACAGCTTTCATTTCCTCTTTCTTGGGGTATACACTTTTAGAACCAAGATACCATGTTGTGAAGAAGCCAAGTAGTCCATATAGAGAGGCCCATGTGGAGACATCTAGAGAGCAACCAAGGCCTCTAGCCATCAGTCCTGATAAACTACCAGCCAATAGTCAGCACCACCTAGCCAGCCCCATGACTGAGCGTCCATTAAGTAGATCCTCCTGCTCTAAGCTGAACTGACTCAGCTGGTGTCACACAAAGCAAAGACAAGCCTTCCCCGCCAGACCCTGCCCAAACTACACACTCATGAGCGAAATAAATGATTGTTCTTGTTTTCAGCCATTTAGTTTCAGGGCAGTTTATTATGTAGCAATAGATAGCTGATAGGTCAGGTTTTCACATTCTAAGTTTTATGCTTTTCCTGTTGTAGAAAGATAGCTCCTTTGTATAGTGTTTAATTACATAAAATAAGTTACTGTGGTAGGCAACCTTTAAGATGCTCCCAGTGATCCCTGCCACTTGGCATTCATATCCATCCTTGTGAAATTCCCTCACCTTGAGTATGAACTGGTTTTAGGGACTTGCTTCAAATGAAAGAATATGGCAAAAGTGATGAGAAGCCACTTCTGAGAGTAGGGTACAAATACTGTGACTTCTGTCTAGCGCACTTTCTCTTCATCTCTTCCTTGTTCACTCTCTGTGAAAAAGTTGCATACTGTGAGTTGCTTTATGGAGATGCCCATGTAGCAAGGAACTGATATGTCCAGTCAACAATAAGTGAGGACCTGAGGGCTGCCAAGAGCCATCCCATATGTGCTCTGAGAGGCTGCAGTAATTGCAGCCCTGGTGACACCTGACTGCAGACTTGTGGGAGACCCTAAGACAGAACACTCAGCTAAGCTACCCCCAGATCCCGACTCACAGAAACTGTAATGTGATAACTTTTCATTGTTTTTTGTCACTAAATTCTAGGGCGATTTATTACACAGCAATAGATAACTAAGAGAGCTATCAATATTAGTGTCAGATGTAATACTTTCATTCAATACATATTCAAGTCTTTATTGTCCATCCATTCAACAATTACTGAGAGCCTATAATGTGCAGGCATTATAAGGACCTGGCTATCATGGAGCTTACATTTTACTGGGGGATAAAGGCAATATACTTATTTCTAAATATATTATAAGAAAAAGACTACATAGTGCTAAATCCTATGTAGAGAATTACAACATGATATGTGATATGACAGAAGTAATGTGAAATGATAGTGATATGATAGAAGACAATGAGGAATAAAATTTTTACCCTAAAGAGCATTAGAAACCAGTAAAGGAGATACACAGCTAATGTCCCTAATGGTGATTTTTTTTTTTTTTTGGTACGCGGGCCTCTCACTGTTGTGGCCTCTCCCGTTGCGGAGCACAGGCTCCGGACGCGCAGGCTCATTGGCCATGGCTCACGGGCCCAGCCGCTCCGCGGCATGTGGGATCTTCCCGGACCGGGTCACAAACCCGTGTCCGCTGCATCGGCAGGTGGATTCTCAACCACTGTGCCACCAGGGAAACCCCCTAATGGTGTTTTAAGAATGACTTATACGGAGCTGCGGAAGAGACAAGAGACTTTTTTTTTGCCTCTTTGTCTCCTGGTGCGAGAGGAGAGGGGATTAAGCGCACCGCGTAGAGGAGCTCCAGAAACGGGCGCGGAGCTGCCGAAGAGACAGGAGGCTTTTTCTTGCCTCTTTGCTTCCTGGGGCGCGAGGAGAGGGGATTAAGGGCACCGCGTAAAGGAGCTCCAGAAACGGGCGCGAGCCGCGGCTGTCGGCGCGGACAGCAGAGACGGGCGTGGGACACTAGGGTTGCTGCTGCCGCCACCAAGAGGCCTGTGTGCGAGCACAGGTCACTCTCCACACCGCCCCTCCCGGGAGCTCGTGCAGCCCGCCACTGCCGGGCCCCGGGATCCAGGGACAGCTTCCCCGGGAGAACGCGCGG